>NC_057797.1:688908976-688909664 GCF_018294505.1 Triticum aestivum
GGTGTCGGGGGTCGGGGTGGGGGTCGATTTAGTTTTTTTAGTTTCTTCTCCTCCTCCTCCTCCTCTCCTCTTTCTTCTTCTTCTTCTTCTTCTTTTCTTCATCTTCTTCTCCTCCTCTTCCTCCCTCCTCCTCCTCCTCCTCCTCTTCTTCTTCTTCTTCTTCTTCTTCTTCTTCTCCCTCCTCCTCTTCCTTCCTCCTCCTCCTCCTTCCAAACTAAAACTAAAACTAAAACAGAAACTAAAACTAATCTAAAATAAACTAAAACTAAAATACTCTTCTTCTTCTTCTTCTAAACTAAGACTAATCTTCTTCTTCTAAACTAAAATGCTCTTCTTCTTCTTCTAAACTAAAACTAATCTAAAATAAACTAAACTAAAACTAAAACTAAACTCAAACTATAACTAAAACAGAAACTAAAAAAACTAGAAAAACTAAACTAAAAAAGGGGGAGAACTCACCTGCAGGGATCGCCGGAGGAGGCGCAGGGAGGCCGGTGGATGGGAGGGCAGCCGCTGGAGGAGGTGGCAACCCGATGGAGGGGGAGGCCGGACGGCCGCGGCGGGACGGTGCGGGGATGGCGACGCAGGGAGGGGCAGGGCGGCTGGACGGCCGCGGCACGGCTGGCTGACGTGGAAGGGGCGGCAGGGGTGCGGTGGAGGTCGGGGCGCCGCAGGGGAGGGGTGCGGG
>NC_057797.1:688910319-688912455 GCF_018294505.1 Triticum aestivum
ATGGCGACGCAGGGGAGGGGCGGGGGGCGACGTGGAAGGGCCGGCGGGGGCGCGGTGGAGGTCGGGGCGGCGCAGGGGAGGGGTGCTGGGCGGCTGGCTACGGCGGACGGGGTCGATGGCGGCGGCGTGGGTGTGGGTCGAGGGTGTCGGGTACAGAGAGAGAGAAGAGAGAGAGGACGGGGCGGGACGGCCGTTTACGTACCCATCTCTTTGTCGTCCGCCAGCGGATGGCAAACCGTCTTTGCCATCCGCTGGAGGACAGCAAAGAGGTGGGGCCATTGGGTCGTTACGATTTAGACCTCCACTGGACCCCACCCATCTCTTTGTCGTCCGGCAGCTGACGACAAAGAAACTTTGCCGTCAGCTGGCGGACGGCAAAGAACTAGCTGATGGCGAAGGACCTCTTTGCCGTCCGCTGTCTCTTTGCCGCCCGCTTCCTCAAAGCGGACGACAAAGGACCTCTTTGCCGTCAGCTGGCAGACGGCAAAGAGGTGGCGGACGGCAAAAATGCTAGATTCCAATAGTGTTAGGTCCAGACTTGGGCTTCTTCACTTGAGCAGCAACTTGCTTGTTGTTCTTCTTGAAGTTCCCCTTCTTCCCTTTGCCCTTCTTCTTGAAACTTGTGGTCTTTGTTGACCATCAACACTTGATGCTCCTTCTTGATTTCTACCTTCGCAGCCTTTAGCATTGCGAAGAGCTCGGTAATTGTCTTATCCATCCCTTGCATATTATAGTTCATGAAGCTCTTGTAGCTTGGTGGTAGTGATTGAAGAACTCTGTCAATGACACTATCATCAGGAAGATTAACTCCCAGTTGAGTCAAGTGGTTGTGGTACCCAGACATTCTGAGTATATGTTCACTGACAGAACTATTCTCCTCCATTTTGCAGCTGTTGAACTTATTGGAGACTTCACATCTCTCAATCCGGTCATTTCTTGAAATATTTACTTCAACTCCTGAAACATGTCATATGCTCCATGACATTCAAAACGTCGTTGAAGTCCCGATTCTAAGCCGTAAAGCATGGCACACTGAACTATCGAGTAGTCATCAGCTTTGCTTTGCCAGACGTTCATAACATCTGGAGTTGCTCCTGTAGTGGGCTTTGCACCTAGTGGTGCTTCCAGGACGTAATTCTTCTGTGCAGCAATGCGGATAATCCTCAAGTTATGGACCCAGTACGTGTAGTTTCTACCATCATCTTTCAACTTAGCTTTCTCTAGGAACGCATTAAAATTCAAAGGAACAGTAGCACGGGCCATTTATCTACAATAACATAGATATGCAAAATACTATCAGGTACTAAGTTCATGATGAATTAAAGTTCAATTAATCATATCTAACATTCTTAAGAAGTTGCTCCCCACTTCTAGCAATTCTCTTAGCATGCACACTATCCACGTCATCAGCCTACCACATCAGCAATTCCTCATCCATGCACCCACTCATGAGACAGGCATCCATCCACTCTAGACCGCATGCAACAAATAATTAGGAAAAAAATATGTCTATCGCTAGACTCCAATTCAGTCGCGTCCATATTTATTGGGCTAGAATATTAAAGAATTAATGAAGCATGCGAGCTATTGCCAGGAATAAATTTATCCTTGATTGGAGCGATCAGTGGCACAACAGAAACAACAATGCATGTGCCGGAAACAAGGACCTAATTTTGCTATTCACGTGCATGCGGATCGTGCTACGAAGAGGAACCGAGAGAAAGGGCACATGCAATAACTACCCAGATTCTATGAGATTATGACTGTGTATGTGCTATTATTTTCCATAACTATAGGAATCTTATTGGGCATCTGCCAAGCGTATTAATCTGATATGATCAACGAACCGCCGAAGGTTCCTTCATCTCCCTGAACGAATAAAGCTCCACCTATTCCCTCATTGAAAAAGAAAAAAAAACACATTGGTTCTTCTCATGTTTCGTCTATATATATATACCTCTCTCTCTCTTTGTATTGCGCCACGGCCGGCCAAGCTTTCACAAGATCGTCGCCGTCGAAGACCCATGCTCTGCTGCCGGATCAGAGCCTCGTGATCCTGCCTTTTATCTGTACCTCTTTCGAAGCCTAGTGATCCCTGCCATCATGAGCTATGATGTTCCAGGACCTACGCCTAGG
>NC_057797.1:688912737-688934334 GCF_018294505.1 Triticum aestivum
TTAGTATTGTGTACTATTATTGCTCTCGGTAGATTGTTTTATAGAATCACAAGTTCACAAAGTATTGCATATTATTGGAGTTCATTTTCAGGTAATTTGTTCCCTGGGAGTACTATTCCATTCTGAATTTTATGGGTCGTTATATTCTATTACTCGAGTGATAAAATTGTGTGATAGACATTTTTCTTCTTCCCGAACTGCAGGGTTCTTCTATTGTCACAACAATCGCCCATTAATATAAATGAAAGGAAATATGAAGTACTCTTATTAACATAGTTGCATTCTCTCTGAAATTTAGTTTAACTGTATGGTGCCTATAGCCCCACTACATGCTTACTCACAAATATTTGGTTGAAATAAAACACCCTGAATAACAATTCTAGCGTAAGAGTTTTTTCCTTGGACAGAGGATCAGGTATGAGTTGTTCTCATTGTCCTTCAATTTCATTACTATATGTTTACTGGTAGTGTGATAAAAAGGATTTAGTAAAATAGAGTACATATTGTGTCTACTAAGGAACCATCATATTTTGTATAGCTTTGATTACCGTTCGCTCAATAAGTGGATCAAGGTGGAGAATGCAAGGTAATTCCTATTCGGGCGCATTAACACCATGAGGGTCACAAATTAGTATGAAATATCTCAGTTTCTTGCTCCGATGCACTTCTAATACAAAACCAAATGAAATTATCTAGATTTTTTATGAGAAAATTTTCATCGTAATATGTGTTATTCTCTTAACATTGGCAATGCATTCTTCTAATTATGCAACTATGGAGATACTCTACAATATATTATTTGTCTGACTTTTTATACAATTCAATGTTCAAATAGACATATATTTATATTTCCTTTCATAAGTTTCCCTATTTCTCACTCCATAAATCCTCCTATATAGTACTACAAATTCCCGCTGCAACGCATGGGTTATCCTCTAGTTACTTAAGAACTCCCACTTAGATAGACATCCCTCTAGTCATCTAAATGATCACGTGATCCATATCAACTAAACCATGTCCGATCATCACATGAGATGGAGAAGTTTTCAATGGTGAACATCACTATGTTGATCATATCTACTATATGATTCATGCTCGATCTCTCGGTCTCAGTGTTCCAAGGACATATCCGCATATGCTAGGCTCGTCAAGTTTAACCCGAGTATTCTGCTTGTGCAAAACTGGCTTGCACCCATTGTATGTGAATGTAGAGCTTATCACTCCCGATCATCACGTGGTGTCTCGGCATGACGAACTGTAGCAACAGTGCATACTCAGGGAGAACACTTGTACCTTGAAATTTAGTGAGAGATCATCTTATAATGCTAACGCCGTAATAAGCAAAATAAGATGATAAAAAGATAAACATCACATGCAATCAAAATAAGTGATATGATATGGCCATCATCATCATCTTGTGCCTTTGATCTCCATCTCCAAAGCACCGTCATGATCACCATAGTCACCGGCTTGACACCTTGATCTCCATCATAGCATTGTTGTCGTCTCGCCAACTATTTCTTCTACGACTATCGCTATCGCTTAGTGATAAGGTAAAGCAATTACATGGCGATTGCATTTCATACAATAAAGCGACAACCATATGCCTCCTGCCAGTTGCCGATAACTGTTACAAAACATGATCATCTCATACAACAATTTATATATCATCATGTCTTGACCATATCACATCACAACATGCGTTGCAAAAACAAGTTAGACGTCCTCTACTTTGTGGTTGCAAGTTTTACGTGGCTGCTACGGGCTTCTAGCAAGAACCGTTCTTACCTACACATCAAAACCACAACGATTTTTCGTCAAGTGTGTTGTTTTAACCTTTAACAAGGACCGGGCATAGTCAAACTTGATTCAACTAAAGCTGGAGAAACAGTCACCCGCTAACCACCTGTGTGCGAAGCACGTCGGTAGAACCAGTCTCATGAACGCGGTCATGTAATGTTGGTCCGGGCCGCTTCATCCAACAATACTGCCGAATCAAAGTAAGACGTTGCTGGTAAGCAGTATGACTATTATCTCCCACAACTCATTGTGTTCTACTCGTGCATATAACATCTACGCATAGACCTGACTCGGATGCCACTGTTGGGGAACACAGTATTTCAAAAAAATCCTATGATCACGCAAGATCTATCTAGGAGATGCATAGCAACGAGATGGGAGAGTATGTCCACGTACCCTTGTAGACCGAAAGCGGAAGCATTTAGTAATGCGGTTGATGTAGTCGAACGTTGTAGTGATCAAACCGATCCAAGTACCGAATGTATGACACCTCCGTGTTCAGCACACGTTTCAGCTCGATGACGTCCCTCAAACTCTTGATCCAGTTGAGGCTGAGGGAGAGTTCCGTAAGCACGACGGCGTTGCGATGGTGATGATGAAGTTTACCGGTGCAAGGCTTCGCCTAAGCACTACGACGATATGACCGAGGTGTGTAATTGTGGAGGGGGGCACCACACATGGCTAAGAGAAACTTTGGTGTGCCTTTGGGGTGCTCCCCTCCCACGTATATAAAGGAGGGGGGAAGGAGGAGGCCGACCAAGATGTGGCGCGCCAAAGGGGGGAGTCCTACTTGGACTCCCGGTCCAAGTAGGATTCAGCCCCCCCTTTCCTATTCCAAGGAGAAGGGGGAAAGAGAGGGAGGAGAAGAAGGAAAGGGGGCCGTCCCCCCAACCCTAGTCCAATTCGGATTGGGCTTGGGGGCGTGCGCCTCCACCTGGCCGTCGCCTCCTCTCTTGCACTAGGGCCCATGAAGGCCCATTAACCCCCCGGGGGGTTCCGGTAACCCCCCGGTACTCCAGAAAATGCCCGAACCTATCCGAAACCATTCAGGTGTCCAAACATAACCTTCCAACATATTAATATTTATGTCTCAACCATTTCGAGACTCCTCATCATGTCCGTGATCTCATCCGGGACTCCAAACAAATTTCGATACATCAAATCACATAACTCATAATACAACTCGTCATCGAACGTTAAGCGTGCGGACCCTACGGGTTCGAGAACTATGTAGACATGACCGAGACATATCTCCGATCTATAACCAATAGCAGAACCTGGATGCTCATATTGGCTCCTACATATTCTACGAAGACCTTTATTGGTCAAACCGCATAACAACATACGTTGTTCCCTTTGTCATCGGTATGTTACTTGCCCGAGATTCGATCGTCGGTATCATCATACCTAGTTCAATCTCGTCACTGGAAAGTCTCTTTACTCGTTCCGTAATGCATCATCACGTGACTAACTCATTAGTCACATTGCTTTCAAGGCTCATAGTGATGTGCATTACCGAGAGAGCCCAGAGATACCTCTCCGATACACGGAGTGACAAATCCTAATCTCGATCTATGCCAACTCAACAAACACCATCGGAGACACCTGTAGAGCATCTTTATAATCACCCAGTTACGTTGTGGCGTTTGATAGCACACAAGGTGTTCCTCCAGTATTCGGAAGTTGCATAATCTCATAGTATGAGGAACATGTATAAGTCATGAAGAAAGAAATAGCAGAAAAACTAAATGATCATAATGCTAAGCTAATGGATGGGTCTTGTCCATCACATCATTCTCCAATGATGTGATCCCGTTCATCAAATGACAACACATGTCTATGGTCAGGAAACTTAACCATCTTTGATTAACGAGCTAGTCAAGTAGAGGCATACTAGGGGCACTCTGTTTATCTATGTATTCACACATGTACTAAGTTTTCGGTTAATACAATTCTAGCATGAATAATAAACATTTATCATGATATAAGGAAATATAAATAACAACTTTATTATTGCCTCTAGGGCATATTTCCTTCATACATAACATCTCGTATGAAAGGAATGGAATGAGAACAATTGTTCATGTTTTCTCTTCTGAAACTAAATGGCAATAATTGTTTTATTGTCCTTCATGTCAAACGAAGGAACAAATCCTCAATTCCTTTATGACCCAAACAACAACGTATCTTTTGTCTCATTTCACTAATCTGTTCAGAACGAAGAACATCTAACTGGTCAAAGAGTAATATTCAAATTAACAAAGGTTTATCAGAATGACATCTTCTTGGGAAATAGGTTGTCCAGGAGGACGTCTCTCATTTCAATGCACATTAAACGGTCATAATGGAAAGGATGCCTCCTTAATCACATAAAGCACCTTGGATTAAACTTTTACAGATTATGGCTAATAAGAGTAGTCTCGATGGAATATACAATAAGAACTTGCACTGAAGAATTTGATCATTAACTAAGAACTAAAAGTGATTTGGTCTTCAATTAGAAACAAGTATTCTAGGCATACCGATTTGAAGGCTCGACTGCCTGTGGTACTTAGTAATACAAACATACATGTCGCCGAAACAGGCTTTCACCTAGCTTTAAGCCCAAACGGTCAAACCGATGCAAAGTGGTGAGTAAATCCCCATACAAGAAAGTCAAAATAGAAAAACGACATCCAAGAGGGTGGCGAGAACGGCACCCACTCGACCGAGCATGAAACCAGCAGTCGCCATACCTAATAAGAGGCAACCTAGATTCTCGAACAGGAACTAAACCACGCCACTGGAAAACCACCGGACCCTGATGCACCAAACACACCAAGCTATTGCCGGAGAAATGGTATCATAGGGCCTGTATTTGGAAATTGTTTTCTACGCTACTTGGTGACAATATATTCAAGGTATATAATAAAGATGTGAAATTAAAATGAATACGTGGTCATCCATAATCAATCCCAACGAATTATTTTGTTTATTTAGGAGGGTCAGCCTCAACAATGAATTGGCAATTCTACAATCTTTGGGTTTGAAGATTTTTTTTGGTTTATGCACATGTTTGATGCCGTGTTTGTTTTTCTGTCTAGACATTGTAAGATGAAAATTAATCTCAATTTAGTGACAGATACAGACAGACATTTGGGTCATGATAAACCATATTCTCACACCATTGGTCATTTACTCATTTTCATAACCAACATGGGACCAGGCTTGTGACAGTCTAAGGCTGCATACATTGGAGATGCCCTAATGCACCTTAGCAATGTTAGTTCCTCTTAACGATGACCACACTCTTCTGAAATAAAAGAGTTATGTTCATAAGAAAGAGACCTGAAGGCATCAGCTGGCATGTGGAGTTTGGTCTATAAATAACTACCTTCCTCATGTAACAACAGTAATGCTCGAAACCATGGAAGATGTGTTTTTCTTTGAGGTAACTACAGTAGAGCTGTGGTAGATGCGTGTGAGGCGTGAGGCAATCACACATAATGGCATTATGGAGAGGAGAGCAAAAATGTCCAGCACGATGAGTGAGGTGCCGATACTATGGATACATCTTTTACAAATGGGATGCATTGGAAATTTCTGCTGGATTTAAAGGCAGCTAATACATACAATATCATAACGAATTCAAAGCAACGGCTTCCTTCCTGCGCCTTCTAGAATCAATGTGCAAGCAAATTTGGATATTTTCTCAATTCTTTTTGGAAAACAAGTATTCTAGGCATACTGATTTGAAGGTTTAATTGTCGTGCCACTTAATAGTACCTCCATGTGGTCTCACTTCGCAGCTTTAGCTACGACACAGAACACACCCCTGCGTGGGAGACCATGCATGTATTAGCACAAATAACTTTTCCATAATTTAAATAGGTATTGTGCATTGTACTAAACATACCAAAAGGAATAATTTCACGAGTAAGGTCGTACTCACATGATACAGATGCATAACAACAAGTTTATAAATATGAACTTCCTCATAGACAGAGAAACACAACATGGAGAGGCCTGCAACTTGCCGGACTGTAAATCATAAGAATTTAGAATATATCCACTGATTACATAATGGAGTGTGAGACAGGTCAATAATCAAGCACAATGGCATGTAGAATCCTTGCAGTTTCAAGACATTTGCCTGATGATTTACTTAAACAAGGAAAATCGTCACTAAAGCCGAAGATAACAACCTTCCAACAGAACACACAAACATGAACCGATAATCTTGCCAATGCAAATGCTATCTAGCTACGGTTCTCCCTTCCATCAGGTCTATCCTTCGACGAGTGGTTCTTCAACACTGAAGCTCGCTCCTTTAGAATCTTGTGATACATGATAGCAAACCAACCAACTTACACTACAACATCAGTGCCTTAGTGGTCCTATCGTTTTGAAGGAAGCAGGGAAAACAGGGGTAGGGGTAGGACTCGGGAGGGTTATTTTCATAAGACTGCTATTGTGACCCGCCGGGTTAAGAACATTATGTTATAGATGGGAATTTCTTCCTGGAGCAGCAAGGGTTGCAAATCATGGCATTGGGCTATTTAGGCAACACAGTTAAAGGTAGAGTGTGATGGATAGTTTGGGCGTGCTAAACCTTCAAAGTATAATCGAAGATCAGCATTTTATTTGTTCCTTTATTTTTTTGATGATGTAAAACTATTGGTGGTTTTTAATGGAAATAGGTGAGGAGGCTCGTTGTTAATAAAAATCGAAATCAAAGATCAGCAGCCCCATGAAGGTTTTCATCTTTGAACTTGCCTATGCTCCATGCGTTATTGATTTTGGAAATGGTTCGCCATGCTACTTGGTGACTACGTAATCCTAGTGCATCGAAGGAAGAAGGAACATGCACATGAGAAAGAGAGGTGAAGAAATAGACAGAGAAAGACTGCTGATTTTATTTTTAAGCCAGTGGTCGCATTCTCACACCATGGACATTTTCACAACCAAGATGGAGCCAAGCATGAGGCTGCATAAATTGAAGATGCCTTAATGCACCTTAGAGATGCTAGTTCCTTAACAACAACTACACTCTATGTCCCATAAATGAGTAAGCTCACAAAAAATAAAATAAAAAGGCAGCATCTAGCACATGAAGTTTGGTGAAGCAATGAAGTCTGCACTTCCACATGGTCCATAAATAACTAGCTTTCACATGTAGCAGAACCAATGCTTGAACTACAATAGAGATGCATGGTGGTGTGAGGCAATCACATACAGTTCCAGTATAGAAGTCTAAGAGGAGGACAAAAGTGGCCATCACAAAAGTTGAATGGGGACAACTTTTAGAAATGGGATGTGTTGGAAATTTTGATTGGAGATCAACCTCCAGGATACTTCTGACATCTGAAAGACTGTCATATCAGAGAGACAAATCGTATGAAATCCAAGACTCGAGGTTAAACAACAGGAGCCTATTGTGTAAGTGGCTCTTGAAGCTTCTCAATGAGAAAGACATGTGGCAAGAACCTCATTCCGAATACACATTTTGGCCCTAAAACACTACTACATACTGGTTTAGCGTTGACAGGTCAAAATGGCTTACGGCGCGCTGATGAGAGAGCCCCATAATAAGGTTTTCATCGGTGATGATTCAATGACCGTTGACGGGTCGGACGACTTGAGAGCAATGAGATTCAGTGCTAATGGGCGGGCCTACAGGCGTTGTTTAACATCTTGAAATTCTTGGTGGTAGGACTAAGTATCCCATTCATTTCATAGGGGTCTAAGGGAATTTCTAACCGATCCCTTATAACTGGTTAGCGGAGTAAAAGAAATTTACTCCACTAACTGGCACCTAGCCGATCCCTTATCCTTCATATGGGAGTAAATTTTTTACTCCGGCCTTGAATTTCTTTCTATATTTACTCCACCAAGCGGCGGCTGAGTAAAAGTCACGCCTCTCCTCCACCGCCCCCCCCTGCCCTCCTGCGCCGCATCTGTGCCAGTGCCGCCTGTTGGGGAACGTAGTAATTTCAAAATTTTCCTACGCACATGCAAGATCATGGTGATGCATAGCAACGAGAGGGGAGAGTGTGATCTACGTACCCCTGTAGACCGACAGCGGAAGCGTTAGCACAACGCGGTTGATGTAGTCGTATGTCTTCACGGCCCGATCGATCAAGCACCGAAACTACGGCACCTCCGAGTTTTAGCACACGTTCAGCTCGATGACGATCCCCGGACTCCGATCCAGCAAAGTGTCGGGGTAGAGTTCCGTCAGCACGACGGCGTGGTGACGATCTTGATGTACTACCGTCGCAGGGCTTCGCCTAAGCACCGCTACAATATTATCGAGGATTATGGTGGAAGGGGGCACCGCACACGGCTAAGAATATGATCACATGGATCAACTTGTGTATCTAGGGGTGCCCCCTGCCCCCGTATATAAAGGAGCAAGGGGAGGAGGCCGGCCGGCCCCTATTGGCGCGCCAGGAGGAGTCCTCCTCCTAGTAGGAGTAGGACTCCTACTAGGAGGGGGAAGAAAGTGGGGAGGGAGAAGGAAAGGGGGGCGCCGCCCCCCCTCTCCTAGTCCAATTCGGACCAGGGGGAGGAGGCGCGCGGCCCACCCTGGCTGCCCCTCTCTCTCTCCACTAAGGCCCATATGGCCCATTACTTCTCCCGGTAGGGTTCCGGTAATCCTCCGGCTCTCCGGTTTTCTCCGTAAGCACCCGGAACACTTCCGGTGTCCGAATATAGCCGTCTAATATATCAATCTTTATGTCTCGACCATTTAGAGACTCCTCATTATGTCCGTGATCACATCCGGGACTCCGAACTAATTTCGGTACATCAAAACTCATAAACGCATAATATAACTGTCATCGAAACCTTAAGCGTGCGGACCCTACGGGTTCGAGAACAATGTATACATGACCGAGACACGTCTCCGGTCAATAACCAATAGCGGAACCTGGATGCTCATATTGGCTCCTACATATTCTACGAAGATCTTTATCGGTCAGACCGCATAACAACATACGTTGTTCCCTTTGTCATCGGTATTTTACTTGCCCGAGATTCGATCGTCGGTATCTCAATACCTAGTTCAATCTCGTTACCGGCAAGTCTCTTTACTCGTTTCGTAATACATCATCTCGCAACTAACTCATTAGTTGAAATGCTTGCAAGGCTTATGTGATGTGCATTACCGAGAGGGCCCAGAGATACCTCTCCAACAATCGGAGTGACAAATCCTAATCTTGAAATACGCCAACCCAACATGTACCTTTGGAGACACCTGTAGAGCTCCTTTATAATCACCGAGTTACGTTGTGACGTTTGGTAGCACACAAAGTGTTCCTCCGGCAAACGGGAGTTGCATAATCTCATAGTCATAGGAACATGTATAAGTCATGAAGAAAGCAATAGCAACATACTAAACGATCGGGTGCTAAGCTAATGGAATGGGTCATGTCAATCACATCATTCTCCTAATAATGTGATCCCGTTAATCAAATGACAACACATGTCTATGGTTAGGAAACATAACCATCTTTGATTAACGAGCTAGTCAAGTAGAGGCATACTAGTGACGTTTGGTTTGTCTCTGTATTCACACAAGTATTATGTTTCCGGATAATACAATTCTAGCATGAATAATAAACATTTATCATGATATAAGGAAATAAAATAATAACATTATTATTGCCTCTAGGGCGTATTTCCTTCAGTCTCCCACTTGCACTAGAGTCAATAATCTAGATTACACAGTAATGATTCTAACACACATGGAGCTTTGGTGCTAATCATGTTTAGCTCGTGGAAGAGGCTTAGTCAACGGGTCTGCTACATTCAGATCCGTATGTATCTTGCAAATCTCTATGTCTCCCACCTGGACTACATCCCGGATGGAATTGAAGCGTCTCTTGATGTGCTTGGTTCTCTTGTGAAATCTGGATTCCTTTGCCAAGGCAATTGCACCAGTATTGTCACAAAAGATTTTCATTGGACCCGATGCACTAGGTATGACTCCTAGATCGGATATGAACTCCTTCATCCAGACTCCTTCGTTTGCTGCTTCCGAAGCAGCTATGTACTCCACTTCACATGTAGATCCCGCCACAACGCTTTGTTTAGAACTGCACCAACTGACAGCTCCACCGTTTAATGTAAACACGTGTCCGGTTTGCGATTTAGAATCGTCCGGATCAGTGTCAAAGCTTGCATCAACGTAACCATTTATGATGAGCTCTTTGTCACCTCCATATATGAGAAACATATCCTTAGTCCTTTTCAGGTATTTCAGGATGTTCTTGACCGCTGTCCAGTGATCCACTCCTGGATTACTTTGGTACCTGTCTGCTAGACTTATAGCAAGACACACATCAGGTCTGGTACACAGCATTGCATACATGATAGAGCCTATGGCTGAAGCATAGGGAACATCTTTCATTTTCTCTCTATCTTCTGCATTGGTCGGGCATTGAGTCTTACTCAATTTCACACCTTGTAACACAGGCAAGAATCCTTTCTTTGCTTGATCCATTTTGAACTTTTTCAAAACTTTGTCAAGGTATGTGCTTTGTGAAAGTCCAATTAAGTGTCTTGATCTGTCTCTATAGATCTTAATGCCCAATATGTAAGCAGCTTCACCGAGGTCTTTCATTGAAAAACTCTTATTCAAGTATCCCTTTATGCTATCCAAAAATTCTATATCATTTCTGATTAGTAATATGTCATCTACATATAATATCAGAAATGCTACAGAGCTCCCACTTACTTTCTTGTAAATACAGGCTTCTCCAAAAGTCTGTACAAAACCAAATGCTTTGATCATACTATCAAAGCGTTTATTCCAACTCCGAGAGGCTTGCACCAGTCCATAAATGGATCGCTGGAGCTTGCACACTTTGTTAGCTCCCTTTGGATCGACAAAACCTTCCGGTTGCATCATATACAACTCTTCTTGTAGAAATCCATTCAGGAATGCAGTTTTGACATCCATCTGCCAAATTTCATAATCATAAAATGCGGCAATTGCTAACATGATTCGGACAGACTTAAGCATCGCTACGGGTGAGAAGGTCTCATCGTAGTCAATCCCTTGAACTTGTCGAAAACCTTTTGCGACAAGTCGAGCTTTGTAGACAGTAACATTACCGTCAGCGTTAGTCTTCTTCTTAAAGATCCATTTATTCTCAATTGCTTGCCGATCATTGGGCAAGTCAACCAAAGTCCATACTTTGTTCTCATACATGGATCCCATCTCAGATTTCATGGCTTCAAGCCATTTTGTGGAATCTGGGCTCACCATCGCTTCTCCATAGTTCGTAGGTTCATCATGATCTAGTAGCATGACTTCCAGAACAGGATTACCGTACCACTCTGGTGCGGATCTTACTCTTGTTGATCTACGAGGTTCAGTAGTATCTTGTTCTGAAGCTTCATGATCATCATCATTAGCTTCCTCACTAATTGGTGTAGGTGTCACAGAAACTGGTTTCTGTGGTGTACTACTTTCCAATAATGGAGCAGGTACAGTTACCTCATCAAGTTCTACTTTCCTCCCACTTACTTCTTTCGAGAGAAACTCCTTCTCTAGAAAGTTTCTGAATTTAGCAACAAAAGTTTTGTCTTCGGATCTATGATAGAAGGTGTATCCAATAGTTTCCTTTGGATATCCTATGAAGGCACATTTCTCCGATTTGGGTTCGAGCTTATCAGGTTGAAGCTTTTTCACATAAGCATCGCAACCCCAAACTTTCAGAAACGACAACTTTGGTTTCTTGCCAAACCATAGTTCATAAGGCGTCGTCTCAACGGATTTTGATGGTGCCCTATTTAACGTGAATGCGGCCTTCTCTAGAGCATAACCCCAAAACGATAGCGGTAAATCAGTAAGAGACATCATAGATCGCACCATATCTAGTAAAGTACGATTACGACGTTCACACACACCATTACGCTATGGTGTTCCGGGTGGCGTGAGTTGCGAAACTATTCCACATTGTTTCAAATGAAGACCAAACTCATAACTCAAATATTCACCTCCACGATCAGATCATACAAACTTTATTTTCTTGTTACGATGATTTTCCACTTCACTCTGAAATTCTTTGAACTTTTCAAATGTTTCAGACTTATGTTTCATTAAGTAGATATACCCATATCTGCTTAAGTCATCTGTGAAGGTGAGAAAATAACGATATCCGCCACGAGCCTCAACATTCATCGGACCACATACATCTGTATGTATGATTTCCAACAAATCTGTTGCTCTCTCCATAGTACCGGAGAACGGTGTTTTTGTCATCTTACCCATAAGGCACGGTTCGCAAGTACCAAGTGATTCATAATCAAGTGGTTCCAAAAGCCCATCAGTATGGAGTTTCTTCATGCGCTTTACACCGATATGACCCAAACGGCAGTGCCACAAATAAGTTGCACTATCATTATCAACTCTGCATCTTTTGGTTTCAACATTATGAATATGTGTGTCACTACTATCAAGATTTAATAAGAATAGACCACTCTTTAAGGGTGCATGGCCATAAAAGATATTACTCATATAAATAGAACAACCATTATTCTCTGATTTTAAATGAATAACCGTCTCGCATCAAACAAGATCCAGATATAATGTTCATGCTTAACGCTGGCACCAAATAACAATTATTTAGGTCTAATACTAATCCCGAAGGTAGATGTAGAGGTAGCGTGCCGACCGCGATCACATCGACTTTGGAACCATTTCCCACGCGCATCGTCACCTTGTCCTTAGCCAATCTTCGCTTAATCTGTAGTCCCTGTTTCGAGTTGCAAATGTTAGCAACTGAACCAGTATCAAATACCCAGGTGCTACTGCGAGCATTAGTAAGGTACACATCAATAACATGTATATCACATATACCTTTGTTCACCTTGCCATCCTTCTTATCCGTCAAATATTTGGCGCAGTTCCGCTTCTAGTGACCAGTCTGCTTGCAGTAGAAGCACTCAGTTTCAGGCTTAGGTCCAGATTTGGGTTTCTTCTCTTGAGTAGCAACTTGCTTGCTGTTCTTTTTGAAGTTCCCCTTCTTCTTCCCTTTGCCCTTTTTCTTGAAACTAGTGGTCTTATTGACCATCAACACTTGATGCTCCTTCTTGATTTCTACCTCCGCAGCTTTCAGCATTGCGAAGAGCTCGGGAATAGTCTTATTCATCCCTTGCATATTATAGTTCATCACGAAGCTCTTGTAGCTTGGTGGCAGTGATTGGAGAATTCTGTCAATGACGCAATCATCTGGAAGATTAACTCCCAATTGAATCAAGTGATTATTATACCCAGACATTTTGAGTATATGCTCACTGACAGAACTGTTCTCCTCCATCTTGCAGCTATAGAACTTATTGGAGACTTCATATCTCTCAATCCGAGCATTTGCTTGAAATATTAACTTCAACTCCTAGAACATCTCATATGCTCCATGACGTTCAAAACATCGTTGAAGTCCCGATTCTAAGCCGTAAAGCATGGCACACTGAACTATCGAGTAGTCATCAGCTTTGCTCTGCCAGACGTTCATAATATCTGGTGTTGCTCCAACAGCAGGCCTGGCACCCAGCGGTGCTTCCAGGACGTAATTCTTCTGTGCAGCAATGAGGATAATCCTCAAGTTATGGACCCAGTCCGTGTAATTGCTACCATCATCTTTTAACTTTGCTTTCTCAAGGAACGCATTAAAATTCAACGGAACAACAGCACGGGCCATCTATCTACAATCAAACATAAACAAGCAAGATACTATCAGGTACTAAGTTCATGATAAATTTAGGTTCAATTAATCATATTACTAAAGAACTCCCACTTAGATAGACATCCCTGTAATCCTCTAAGTGATTACGTGATCCAAATCAACTAAACCATGTCCGATCATCACGTGAGATGGAGTAGTTTCATTGGTGAACATCGCTATGTTGATCATATCTACTATATGATTCACGCTCGACCTTTCGGTCTCCGTGTTTCGAGGCCATATCTGTATATGCTTGGCTCGTCAAGTATAACCTGAGTATTCTGCGTGTGCAACTGTTTTGCACCCGTTGTATTTGAACGTAGAGCCTATCACACCCGATCATCACGTGGTGTCTCAGCACGAAGAACTTTCGCAACGGTGCATACTCAGGGAGAACACGTCTTGATAATTAGTGAGAGATCATCTTAAAATGCTACCGTCAATCAAAGCAAGATAAGATGCATAAAAGATAAACATCACATGCAATCAATATAAGTGATATGATATGGCCATCATCATCTTGTGCTTGTGATCTCCATCTTCGAAGCACCGTCGTGATCACCATTGTCACCGGCGCGACACCTTGATCACCATCGTAGCACCGTTGTCGTCTCGCCAATCTTATGCTTCCACGACTATCGCTACCGCTTAGTGATAAAGTAAAGCATTACATCGCAATTGCATTGCATACAATAAAGCGACAACCATATGGCTCCTGCCAGTTGCCGATAACTTGGTTACAAAATATGATCATCTCATACAATAAAATTTAGCATCATGTCTTGACCATATACATCACAACATGCCCTGCAAAAACAAGTTAGACGTCCTCTACTTTGTTGTTGCAAGTTTTACGTGGCTGCTACGGGCTTAAGCAAGAACCAATCTTACCTGCGCATCAAAACCACAATAATAGTTTGTCAAGTTGGTGCTGTTTTAACCTTCGCAAGGACCGGGCGTAGCCACACTCGGTTCAACTAAAGTTGGAGAAACTGTCACCCGCTAGCCACCTTTGTGCAAAGCACGTCGGGAGAACCGGTCTCGCGTAAGCGTACGCGTAATGTCGGTCCGGGCCGCTTCGTCCAACAATACCGCCGAACCAAAGTATGACATGCTGGTAAGCAGTATGACTTATATCGCCCACAACTCACTTGTGTTCTACTCGTGCATATAACATCAACACATAAAACCTAGGCTCGGATGCCACTGTTGGGGCACGTAGTAATTTCAAAATTTTCCTACGCGCACGCAAGATCATGGTGATGCATAGCAACGAGAGGGGAGAGTGTGATCTACGTACCCTTGTAGACCGATAGCGGAAGCGTTAGCACAACGCGGTTGATGTAGTCGTACGTCTTCACGGCCCGACCGATCAAGCACCAAAACTACGGAACCTCCGAGTTTTAGCACACGTTCAGCTCGATGACGATCCCCGGACTCCGATCCAGCAAAGTGTCGGGGTAGAGTTCCGTCAGCACGACGGCGTGGTGACGATCTTGATGTACTACCGTCGCAGGGCTTCGCCTAAGCACCGCTACAATATTATCGAGGATTATGGTGGAAGGGGGCACCGCACACAGCTAAGAATATGATCATGTGGATCAACTTGTGTATCTAGGGGTGCCCCCTGCCCCCGTATATAAAGGAGCAAGGGGAGGAGGCCGGCCGGCCCCTATTGGCGCGCCAGGAGGAGTCCTCCTCCTAGTAGGAGTAGGACTCCTACTAGGAAGGGGAAGGAAGTGGGGAGGGAGAAGGAAAGGGGGGCGCCGCCCCCCCTCTCCTAGTCCAATTCGGACCAGGGGGAGGAGGCGCGCGGCCCACCCTGGCTGCCCCTTTCTCTCTCCACTAAGGCCCATATGGCCCATTACTTCTCCCGGTAAGGTTCCGGTAACCCTCCGGCTCTCCGGTTTTCTCTGAAATCACCCGGAACACTTCCGGTGTCCGAATATAGCCGTCTAATATATCAATCTTTATGTCTCGACCATTTCGAGACTCCTCGTTATGTCTGTGATCACATTCGGGACTCCGAACTAACTTCGGTACATCAAAACTCATAAACTCATAATATAACTGTCATCGAAACCTTAAGCGTGCGGACCCTACGGGTTCGAGAACAATGTAGACATGACCGAGACACGTCTCCGGTCAATAACCAATAGCGGAACCTGGATGCTCATATTGGCTCCTACATATTCTACGAAGATCTTTATCGGTCAGACCGCATAACAACATACGTTGTTCCCTTTGTCATCGGTATTTTACTTGTCCGAGATTCGATCGTCGGTATCTCAATACCTAGTTCAATCTCGTTACCGGCAAGTCTCTTTACTCGTTTCGTAATACATCATCTCGCAACTAACTCATTAGTTGAAATGCTTGCAAGGCTTATGTGATGTGCATTACCGAGAGGGCCCAGAGATACCTCTCCGACAATCGGAGTGACGAATCCTAATCTCGAAATACGCCAACCCAACATGTACCTTTGGAGACACCTGTAGAGCTCTTTTATAATCACCCAGTTACGTTGTGACGTTTGGTAGCATACAAAGTGTTCCTCCGGCAAACGGGAGTTGCATAATCTCATAGTCATAGGAACATGTATAAGTCATGAAGAAAGCAATAGCAACATACTAAACGATCGGGTGCTAAGCTAATGGAATGGGTCATGTCAATCACATCATTTTCCTAATAATGTGATCCCGTTAATCAAATGACAACACATGTCTATGGTTAGGAAACATAACCATCTTTGATTAATGAGCTAGTCAAGTAGAGGCATACTAGTGACGTTTGGTTTGTCTATGTATTCACACAAGTATTATGTTTCCAGATAATACAATTCTAGCATGAATAATAAACATTTATCATGATATAAGGAAATAAAATAATAACATTATTTTTGCCTCTAGGGCATATTTCCTTCACCGCCCTCCCACCCCTCGCTGGCACCTGCATGCCGCCCCGGACGCTCCGTAGGCTCCACCGATGTCCTCTATCTCTTCGATTTGTGCCACCTTGTCCCGTCGCCGGCAAAGAAGCGGTGGATTTGCGGCTGCTCCCGCCCCCGCTGGATTTGACGTTTCCGCTTGCCATGGATTGGCCGGGGAGCGGACCGCACAACCCCGGCAACACCTTCGGGCCGCATGCAGGTACCGACACCTCTAGCCGCTCGAATCTCTCCTGTCAGAGGTTCGCCGGCAAATACATGCCCGACCGTCGCCCGGGCTCGGCACTGACGCAGCGGCTCGCCGGTTCACCGTTGCTGGTCATAAAGTGCGACGACTGCACGTGGCAGGTGGTGCGCCGAGTTTCTACCACGCCGCAACATCCCGGATGGGTCTTCTTCCAGTGCACAAATGACGGGGTATGTGCTTGTTTTGATTTGGTTGTTCACCGGATTCAGCGCAATTTCGGCAGCTCATTGTTTACTCATCTATGTGTGTAGGATGAATACAAGTTTTGGTATTGAGAAGAAGAATACATATATTTATTGATAGCATGAAAATTGACAGATGTCCGTGCACTCGTTGCTAGAATTGAGGCTAGAGATGAGACTAGAGATGAGATTAATTAGATGTGAAGCAACCGTCTACTTCTTTAGAATCAAAGAAGAAAGAAGTGTTGAAGCCCGAGAAGTCGTAGATCAACAATAAAGACATAGAGAAGATATTAATCCTACTAGTGGGAGAAGTTAGGGAAATTGGATATCTTTTAAAGTGTCTAATTGTGTTTTTTTTTGTTGGTCTTGCTGTAGTGACGAAGAATTGATGAATTATATACTCCAATGTCGTTGAATAAAATAAGAAAGCAAAGAAATGTGTTTTGGTGGCCGAAAATGTAATGCAAATGATTTTTTTTACTCCGTTATATAGGGGATCGGCTAGATCCACGGAATTCTAGTGGAGTATATATACTGTACTAAGCTTTTACTCTGCAGGATAATCCGCTGTTTTTAGGGGATCGGTTAGAAATGCACTAAGAACTTGAGCTTTGTAGGCCGAAAAAAATGAATACTCGCCCGAGCGAGTAAATTACAAAGAACATATTTGGGCTCTAGGGTATCAGAAATGTACTTCTACCAAGATGGTGACTGCTGCTGCCATGTGATAAACCGACAATGTACCGGCAGCTGCCAACCGTTCAAGTCGCTCCACAGCATGCAATCACATAGCAGCTCAATCATACACACATGCCGCGCACCGGCGTTCCTGCTTTCGCTTACCCTGAAATGGAAACTAGCTAGATCCCTGCGGTCCCAGATTAGTCATAATATTGTACGGGTCTCGGTTGCTACAGTTCTACTCCTAGGTGATAACAGGTACTATAATTTGGTTTTGTTAGGGTCCGCTAGCTGCTACAAGGATGATTAACGTCTCGTCTTAGCTTCACTAGGGGAATATGCTCCGCCATAGTTGCCACTGATCTCTTCTTAACCAGCTGGCTACGTCCTCCTCAGTTTCCCAGGCGCCCTATAAGAATGGTGCCTGTCACCCTGCATATTCCTGTGAATATACCATGCCGGTTGCCGGGAAGAATATACTCAAGTGTAGGAGTACTAGCTCCTTTGCTTAGGACATGTACAATGGTTGATAAGATAGTCTTATTTTAAGTCCTGCATATAATTTAGAGATGATAAAAAAACGTCTACACTGAGCCATCTCTGCTTAGCCTTATCTTTAATATAACTATCTATTCCTAAAAACATAATGAGACATATTGTGCTAAAAAATCATCTCTTATTTTCTCTTAAATAAGAGAAGACAAGTCTTTTCTTATGAGTTCTTTCTTCTCCATCTCATCATTTATCTTATGTGGCACCCGTAAGATAGCAACATTGTACGTGGCCTTGAACATTTCAATGTCCCGTCGCACTTACACTAACAACCAGCTTGTCCTTCGTACGCCCCGTCACATTTAGACTGCAAATCTTGGAGCATTGTCTAGTCGCTAATCACATGCCGCTCCAATCTGCAACAGAACCGTGTAACGAAAAGTCTACAAGAACGCCATTTCTGAGCAACTGTAGGCGCTCGTGATTATGCAAGCGCATACCTAAACATCGCAACCAGTATGAGCTATCGTGTTTGCGTGAGTTTCTTCTTTCTTGTGCCTCCACAGCTTAATTTGCTGCTGAAACGGCAAGATGCCGCGTGTGGCACGCAACGCATCTCTTTTGTCTCTCATTTCGGCTGCTAGCGTGAAGCGTCTGATTCAGTGTCAAATCGCGCGGCGGTGGGAAAATGAACTTTTGGGGATCGGAAGAAACTGAAAGTGCCCGGCCCGTGCATAATTTGTAAGTCAAAAGGAGAATAATATATAGAAGTAGTAGCAATTCGTATCCAACACTTCTTCAACAATAAGCTCCACGACTTCAATATCCCAATAGTTTTTCTTTTTCGAAATAACCACACATATATTCATTAGAAAAACGTATTACAAAGAGTACGTACGTGGTCATCACAAGAGACATACATAGATATCTTGTAATATTGCATCAAAGACTTCGTAAGAATTAAAACTAGAATTTCACCACGGGCAAAAAACTTGTGCCATACCAAAACTACGCCCACCATCTTCGTCCTCCGCCGCCGAGGCAACATGGAAGAAAGAGGAGAACCGCCGTCATGCCAACATCTTTGGAGGAGCACCTTTGCACACAAGGATACTTTTCGAGCCGATGAATAGACCACCCAAAGCAACGAGACCAAGGCTTTGTGGCACATCGGCCGGGGTTCTTCCCTGTGTCTGCCAGATTCCAGTGCCGTCAACTTCATTCGACGCGACCGAAGAAGAGGAACGCCGCTGCATGCCGCCATCCATGCACCCCACTGCAAGACACCAAACACAACTGACCAACACCAACGACACCCTAGAGAGTGTCGTGCACCAACCATCAGACACAAATCACGCCAGAGGCATCAATTCGCGATCCGATTGATGTGGCTTAAGAAGTTATGTCCAGATATGTAGCTTTTTGGGCCTCCAAAAATAGCTTACCAAAGATAAAGCCATTGTAGTTGAAAGAATCTGACCTGGGCAGCACCTCAGATACACTATCAAACTCTAGATCTGGTACCCCCCCTCCCCCTCGAGGAAGGTATCGAAAGAGAAAATCATTCCTATCGGCCACCAACCATGAACCCAACACACAATACACCATCTTTTAAATGCCGCCAATGCAAACCACCATCTGCATTCGCTTCTGGACTACCTCCCAAGCTCCACGGCGGCATTGAGTCAAACGTCGTTAGAACGGCGAGGCCCAGGGACACAGTTCCACCACGCCGCCGCCACACAATTACCGCTTGAACAAACTAATTTTCAAATCTCTCATCGATCATAGAGCAAGATGCCTCATCAAAGAAAGATCTAGAGCTTCTTTATTATGCACTGCTGTCATTGTAGCCGAAGCCAAGACATGAGATGACCAAAACCTAAAATTAACACCTCCCTAAACCTGTAGATACGTCCGCATGTGTGAGAGCCAGCGAACCCCCTCACCAGCGACCAAAAAGTCATCACCGGAGTCCGGAGGGGAGCCGCCAGAAACGACGTTGGAGAGCTTGTCGCCCTTGCGGCTAGGCTGCTTTCTTTCTTCTACGGGGAGAAAGGAAACTCCTAATTAACTTGGCTAGCACCTTTGAACCTAGAGCGCCCTCGTGTAGAAAGGGTTTTGGTATTTCCGAAATGTTGCATGAGCAGACCGTGTGCATTTTCTATAAGAGAGGCCACGAGAGAGAAGATAGCGTTGGCATGTCACGCCCTGCACGGTGCAAGGCCGTACATGTACATCACATCCGGTGCGTAGGTTGTGGCCGTGTCTCGTACATGCCCGCACTAGGGGAGGGTCGGAGGGACCAGACAAGAGAAGGCGCTGTAACAAACCGGCACGTCGCGTACCGGGGAGGAGGCCCAGATGCGCACCGCTCTGAGGAGGTCCGGCCGTCCAAAGTGGTCTCCTCAGGGACCTGCAACGGGCAACGCCAAGATCTGCCTCCCATGATGTGCCCGGTCCCGTCGCCTCATCAAGGCCGACGACGCCAGCGTGCTGCAAAGTGCAAACCACGCGCCTAGGTTGTACTCTACAGGTACGAGAGGTGAGGTCCAACCAGAGTCTGAGGAGAAAGATGTCACGGGGTAAAAGAAAAAGACAGTACTCTGCGCCGGCGCATCAGCCCAACAATTTGGCCGGTACACATAGGACGGTACGATTCCTATACTGCTAGCTGTCGGATGTGCCTCCTCTCTTCGTGCTTCTTCTTGATCGTCTTCCTGAAAAGATCGCAGCGCCACACATCCGAGCGAAAGTGGAGGAGGCTACAGTGAGCACCTTCGACTGCCACCGTATTCCCCACGAGGCGACCGAGTTCGAAGCACCGCCGCATGCCCCGGGCTCGCCGCCCTCACACAACCTTCTCCTCGCGCTCGAAAAAACCCGGTCCATGGAGCTTGTAGCAAGAATGCTTGCCGGTTCCAGCAGGAAAAATCCTCATCCGCAGCCTCGCAGCTGCCGCGGCATCGTCATCGTCCTCGTCCCCGTGCACGGCCATCGATGGTCGTAGCATGTTGTACCAATATCATTGCCGGTTGTAGCATTTCACAGTATGTGTTTGTAGCAAACCACGACGTCTGTTGTAGCCGGATGGGATGCGGTAGTAGCAATTTGCAATGCTGGTTGCAGCATGTAGCAAAAAACCACAACGTTGATTGTTGCCTGGAGCAGCGCTGCCCGCGGTCACCACGCTCAGTGCCCCACGACCATCCTCTTTTTATAGCAAAAAGTAAGCCGGTTGTAGCAAACAATGGAGCTGGTTGCAACTTTTCGTCATCGACCATGGTTTCCGTCGTCTATGGTTGAAACGTTTTTCGCCGCCGGTTGAAGCTTTTCTCGTAGACGGTTGCAACAAAATTAAATGCCAGTTCGAGCAAAACAATGATGGTTCCAACTCCGACGATGGCCAGTTGCAGCAAAAAAGGATGTTGCTTCCAACTCCCACTCCAGCCGCTTCCAGCAAAATAAACTGAGCAGAGGTGGCTGTTCCCTAAGGAGGAGAAGAAGGTGTGGAGGAGGAACAAGGAGGGG
>NC_057797.1:688934627-688939291 GCF_018294505.1 Triticum aestivum
GTGGGGAAAAAGAAGATGAAGGCAAAGAACGATTGGTAGCAGTGCTCTCGTCGCCTCGGTTTTTTTTTTCCTAAGGGGTGCTCCTGTCGCCACTCAAACGATTGATAGCGATTGTAGGGCCCGCGCACGTCCGGTGGAACGTTTCCGCCGGTGCGCCGTCTGGAAACGTTTTCCTAAAAAAAGGGAATCCATGGAAAATATTTGATCGTAGAACTATTTCCTTTTAAGGAAAAAGGAGGTCTGGTAATTTATTGCATGTATAAGATTAATTATGTATGGCGGGATCAATGGTTTTATATGATTATATAATCCATATGAGTTTTCCATGTGGTCTACTTTCTATATGATTTCAATGGATTTTCCTTTTCATAGAGTCTACCTTAACATAATTCTTTCATTTCGGTGACAATCATGGTATACGTCTAGTCCAGTGGAAGAATGCTAGCTTTTCAACATGACATGACATCAAATTTCTACCTTTTTCCTATTTCGGTATCTTCAAAACTTCTGAACCAAATTAAAATGTGGAGGGCTATGCATTTTTTTACCTTCACGTATTGTTTACCTATTAATGTTCAATAATTAAATCTTGAGTTGTAGTTAAGTGGAGAACTAAACTATCCTATTTTCCAATGATACAATTTGGAACCTGATAGGTTTGACCTTTTTTTCACGAGAAAATTTTCAATCTATTCATCTCCAATTATAACAGCACAACGAACACTAAAAATAATAAAAATTACATCTAATTCCGTAGACCACCGAACAACGACTACAAGCACTGAAATGAGTTGAAGACGCGCCGACGTCATCGCTCTACCGTGCCGGAGGCGGGCAAAACTTATTGTAGTAGACAGACAGTCGAAAAGTCGCCGTGTCAAGGCCCCATAGGACCAGCACAACAGAATACAACCGGCGCCGATGAAGAGTAGCGTAGGTTGAAAGGTTTGACCTTTTGTTTAAGATAAGATCAAGTGATACAAACTGGGTACCTCGCTTTTTCGTCATGGAAACTATTTGTCGTATTGATGTGTTGAACTCAATCGGTGGCTTGTAAAGCAATGCTACATCCACGTAATGGTTTACGTAAGGTTACGAACTGATCTGACATGGGACTGTTTGATTGGATTAAAGAAGAGTATTGGGCCCACCCTATCTGAAAATCAGGGAGGGCGTGTATAGATTAGATGGGAGTTTACATAGCAGCTATGTAGCCCTTTGTAGGTGTAGGATTTTCTGTGGCTTGTAGGGTGACCAAACCTTACCGTCTACGTTAATTAATTTGTGTATCTAAGGAAGGATAGTGGAAATTATAGTTAAAAAAAGGGATAGTGGAAACTTCACGTGATTAAAGCGTGGAGGCTATTCCAGCAAAAAAATAATGGGCGTACAGTTTTTTCTTCCCTTTTTAACCGATCTAGAGTTACATTGAAGTGGAGTGCTGAACTAAAAGAGAATTCGACATGGAGTACATACATGTCATTACATGGGGGAGTATTTATAAGCAGTGACTTGATTTAAGGAAGAGTCAGCCGGTTGATTCTTTTTGGCAAAAATCAAAATGGTCAATGTAAATATGTATCTCGCAAAGAAGAAAAACACAGATAACATGTACTCCAAAAATTTGAACTATATAAATCTGGCACGTGCACATTTTCCATTTTCTTGTTTGTTGGCAACATATACAAATGACTTGCTGGGGCATGGTGTATAGAGACAGGCGAGAGAACAACGCTTATATCTAAACTAAGGTGTCTTCAACCATAGGCCTTATTGTGTTTATCGTCTAGCCCAAAAGACCCAAAACTTTATCTTATCATGGATGGGCACATGGATGCATAAACTTTAATGTTTATTAGTCAACAAATAAACACATATACACTAGTAATGTACCAAACCGTTTGTGTAGTAGTACCATGATTTTTTGAAGGATTATACACTAGCGCCGCTAAAGAGGAAAATCAAAGCGTGTACTCATCCACTAAGGATTTTTTTTGGATTTTTTTTGAGGGATTGGATTTTTTGGATGAGGACTGAAGAGTCGCACATGGGCCTCCCGTGGGTCGTATGTCCACGTAGGCGAGCCGGTAAAAGTAAAATCCAAACGGATCGCTGCCGCGCGCGCAGGCGCAACGGTCCTGCCACTGCTTGCCGCCTGCGCCCTCGTCCCGTCCGCTATATATACGGGCCTGCCATCCCCGTCACCGGCCACAACAATCCCCAGACTTTTCAAATCCAAACCACCAACTCCCCCCTCTTCTTCCTCCTCTCGTGCGATCGAGGGGATCGTCGATCGATGGCGACAATGGGTGTGGGCGGAGCGGTGAAGATGATCGTCGGGGCGAAGGTGGAGCGGGTGGTGGGCACGGGCAAGGCGCCCGGCGCTTGCCCGTCCTGCGGCGGTCCCGTGGTGGCGACGGACGTGGAGAGCGAGCGGCGCATCCTGTGCCTCCCGCTGTGCCTCAAGAACAAGCGCAAGTACTCCTGCACCAGGTGCTTCCGCCGCCTCGTCACCGTCTACAGCTAGCCGAATCCAAGCCTATACTCCTACCGGTCCATCCATCCATCGATCAACTAGCGTGCGGAGGCGAACAATCCCCGAGTTCTTTGGTTCTTGTTGGCCCTAGAGTAGCTTGCTAGCCTGGCTAATGTAATTCATTCATCTAATTTCCAGACTTTCCAGTAGCCATATCTAGCTAATCTGGTGAGGCGCTGCAAAACTGGCACTCTGCTGTGTCTTGCAGCAACCTCTCTGTCAATGGTGGCGGGGCACCTCCGCGTTAATGCGCAGGCCAGTAATGGAAAATTTCAAACGCCTCTCGTCCGCTCGATTAAGAATTTAAGATGGTGCAATTAACGCACGGCTGGGACCATGATGCTGTGCGGTAAAATGCAGTCCCGGCCCACTGCCCAGTGACTAGCGTAACCCTCTGATTCTCAAAAAAGGAAGTACATTGACTCCTCTCGATCGATCCCGCAAGGCAACAACGTGAGCTGTTTCTTTCCTTTTTTGCGAAGGTTACAGTAACCTGTACTACTGATAAACAGTGTAGTAGCAGGCACAGAATCTCCGTCGCCGCATGTACTACAGTGGTAGCTGCCACGGATCGATGGTGACGCCCACAGCCACAGCTCATGCAATGCTCCCACAAGCCACGGCAGGCAGAAGCAGCCGGCCGGCGCGCGGGCACGGCCCTTCCGTTGGTTACCTGTTGCTTTCGCGGGCAATCACGTAGTAGTACGTACGTCATACGAGTAAAATCCCCGCGATTCGATCTGCACGGCTGCACATTGGTCGTCCGGCCGGCCGATCCAATCTGAACCCTTCTGTTCAGTGTTCACTTTGTAACCGGAGTCTGTCAAGACAAATTCATTAGTTGCAAAAAAGGAGGATTGGCAGAGTAGTACTGATCCCTGGATTGTTTCGAGTTCTCGACCGGCATCAACGTGACTGTATTGCGGGATCTCCTAGGTCACGCAGCCGCCGCCTCCTCCTCTTTCAAAAAAAGATAGGGTTCATGCCTTGTCTCTAGTGGCCCTAAGACTACGCGGGCGCGGTGGATCCTAGTAAGGGCTGGCGGAAAGGCTCCACCCAATGACGAATCTAAAAAAATGAAGGAGGGGCTGGGTTGTCTGGGTCATGCACCTACAAGTGCATGAGCTGAGCATTAAAACTAGTAGTAAACACAAATTTTACAACGCTGGGGGGAAGCCTTGAGCATGTTAAAGCTCCCAGTAGATCCGCCCCTGGCTCTACTGTTAGTTGTTCCATTGAATTTTTTTAGGGTTTGTGTCCTGTTCAAGAAAGAGAAATGACGGCGGCTCTCTAAAGATGGAATAAAGGTCTTCCCGCCTAACCCCTGTTTCGGTGATGTGTCCAGCATCGTTGGTGGGCGCGTGGAGGTGTGTCTTCGGCGGATATATCCTCACAACGTGTTTGGTTGGGGGTAATTAGAGTTAGGAATGGGAATAGGAGGGGTACGAGACTTCAAATCTACGTTTGGTTGGATGTATTGAGAATTCACAAAGGAATAGGCATGGGACTTGAGACTCCAACTCCCATCGCTTTATTAACAGGGGAAGTGGTGGGAGTTGGACGAGAATTGTTTTAATGAGTCAATCTTAACCTTTCATCCTAACTTCTCTTGTCTAGTCCCGTGTTAATTCCCACGAACCAAACAAGGGAGTACAATTTCTCCTCATATTCTCACACATAATTCCTATCACGCACCAAACAGAGGATTGAAAATAAAACGACTCATCTCATGTCTAATCTCAACACAACTCTCTCCTCTAAATTTCAATTTCCCTTTCCAAATATTGCCAAACACGTTGTTAGTGGATTTGCTCGGATCTAGTTGCTGTTCATCTACGTTCGTGTGTCTTGGGGTTGGATCCTTCTGATCTACGTTATTTTTCATCGGCGGTGGTTGCCGTTCTGGTGCGCTGGTCATATGGGGCCTTAGCACGATGATTTCCCGACTGCCTACTACAACAAGTTATGCCCGAGTCCGACGAGGGAAGGGCAATGACGGGGGCGCACATTTGGCTCGCTTCAGTTCTTCTAGCCGTCGCTAGGTGACATATGGATCTGGATGTATTCAGTGCCTAATCAGAGATCACAATACATGAAAAACACGGTTTATTCAAGAGAGACTCAACGA
>NC_057797.1:689239691-689384602 GCF_018294505.1 Triticum aestivum
AACCATTGTTGGGTTATCGTGCGGAGCGTCTGGGCTCCAAGTTTGTGCTCCCTGATAAGCTCACTGCCGCTGAACGCAAGAAGCTTATTCAATCTATAAAGAGGATTAATTCCTTATTGGGGAATGGCTTAACCGGAGTTGACTTGACCCGTTGCTGGGTCTCGTGGCGGGTCATCCCTCTAAGCCACCGATCCAAATTGATGTATGACTATGGCGGAGGCCCAGATGACTATCTTCGTCACAGCTCTGTTCAACTAACTGAAGAAGATATTGTTTCAATGTCAACCCTTCTGGTGAACGGCAAAAATGAAGACTGCAGTAAAGTTGGGTTAAACCCCTTCTGCAAACTTAACCCGGTTCCAGAGGTAAAAAAATCTGACCACTTTCTCTTTGTATTTTCTTCAACAGTTTTAAATACCTGCATGACCTTTTATCTTGTTTACTTGTTTACAGGCCAAATCTGACTTCTGGAAAGCCAAGTATGACCATGAAGCCGCCAAGAAGGCTAGAGCCGCCGCCATAGCCGCCAAGAAGACGACCTGGAGGTCCAAGAAGAAAAAGAGCACCGCTGAGGACCTGTTAAAGCTTGGTGATGATTCTGAGTCGGAGGTAGCCCTTGACTCCCTTGGCCAGTTTTTTAATAACCTTATTGACATTGACTATTGCCAGGACGACACGGGGGCCAGTCAGGCCGTAGAAGAGGTAACTATTTCCTCCGACTCGGCCCATTTGCCAAGACAGAAACTTCGACTGGTAACCCGGAAAGTAAGGTTTTCGCAACCTTTAGCTTATTCGGACCCTCATTTTCTTTTGAAGAAGTAGCAACATTAGAGCCGCCATCAGGCCCGAAAAAACGATGAACCGCCTTCCATTGTACAACAAACTCCTCGAAAATGCCAGAATGAGGTCTCTTTTATCTTCATCTTCTGCTTTTATTAATGAGTCTATTCTCTTGCATTACTAAATTTATTTTACCTTTGCAGGAGGTTTCTCGCTCTTCTGGCGACTCATCTCAGACGCAATTTCTGGCCTTGAAGACTGCCCCTGGGTAAGGAAAAAATCATCATTCCTCTGTGTCTTTAAAAACTGCATCATTGCACTAACTGTCTCATAAAATCTTTCTTAGTGGTCAAGCCAAGTCCAAGAAGGCCAAAGTGGTTAAACCGGCAGAAGACCCATCAGTTCTTGCACCTGAACCGGCCATGCCAACTTCTCCCCCTCAAACTGAAGCACTAGAAGACCCAGTTGTTGATACTCAATTAGACCCTCCTGAGCCGTCAGCTGATGATACCGTTGCTAACCCCTCTACTGCCAGACCATCCGGTTCAGCTAACCAGCCATCATCTTCTGATCATGACGTTCTGGTCACTGGTAGCCGTTTTGTTGAACCGGGGACTCCTACTATGTTACCTCGGCACACTGCTAAACAAGAAGCCTTGGAGAGACAGAAAGTGTGTTTTGATATCTCTCACTACACTTATCTGAATGCTAGTGACATATTGTCCGGCTATCTTAGACATGTTCACTCCAGCCGTGAATCAGAAATTGAGATGGTCAAGCAATTGCAGCTGAAATATGAGGTATGTTCTCCGGTTTACTTATACTCTGCCAGCCCCCAAGTCTTCAGATGATGAACCTGAATGATCTGGAGACTTTATGATATAGATTGATACTTTATCTCTAAGTTTTTCAAAAGTCCAACAAAATAGTGTAAACTTCACCTGTAGTCCCCAAGGGCCGGCTCAATTTATCATAAATGAACCGATGCTTAACTTCATAACTAGCCAGTCCCAATAAATATTGTAATCCGGTTTAATCTTGAGAAACTTTCTGAATATCATGCATTAGCCCCCAAGTGCCAAGTGTTGTTACTTTGTAAGGCACTTGGGACTTGAAATATATAAGAGTCATAAGAAATTGCTTTGGCAGACATTAGCCCCCAAGTGTCAAGTGTTATTACTTTGTAAAACACTTGGGACTTGAAACATATAACTGTCATAAAAGATTGTTTTGGCAGACATTAGCTCCCAAGTGTCAAGTGGTATTGCAGTGTAAAGTACTTGAGACTTGAATCTTTATAACTTTTAGTTTAAGCCTTGACACACCTGCGTATGTTTTGTACAATGCCCTATCTGAATTGGGCTCCCAATTAACTGATGCAAAGACCCGGCTAGCGGATCAAGAGGCAGAAATCAAGTCTGCTGATTCTAAAATTCAATTGAGTCTTTCTGAGACGGAAAACATGAAAACCAGCTTGATTGCCAAAAGAAATCCTGGGTCGAAGAAAATATGTTGCTGATACAACGCGCTAAAAAAGCTGACCCCTTGGTCATCTCCCTCCACTGGTTGAAAGACGCTGCTTGAGGAGGTTACCACGGAGCTTACCGGCTTAAAGAACCGGGTGTCTCAAATGGTTTCTGCCATATTTGGTAAGCCATCTGTACTGATCTCTTGTACCTTCTTTTGACCCGGAATATAAACAGCCTGCTGACCCCTTGTTTAAAAAATATGTGCAGGTCCGTGAAGCAAAAATCTGAGCCAAGATAACGTGACCAAACTGAGGCGGTTTACACCTTAGTGGAACAGTTGTATACTCGCGCTGAACAAGCACTTGCTGCTATCTCTCCTACCAATCAAGGACCCAATCGGCTGAGCGGTGTCTTGAAGAAATTGTTAATTTTACCCGCCAGGTTTCAAGAGGTCAAACGATCATGTGCCAGAGCCGGAGCCTTGACTGCCTTGAGCCGCTCCAAAGCCTGGGTGCCAGATCTAGACCCGACGGATGTAGCTAGGGGGTACCGTACCGTGAAGGAAGACGGGTCTCTATTTGAGCAGGATGACTTCATTGCCTGCGTGAGGGGAGTTCGACCTCAAGCCACCGTTCTTGGAGATGAGACCAACGTTGATAAATATCAGCCGGGTTTTGATTTGGAGAATAAGAAGATGGTGACTCCCGCTTATAAAGTGATGGATCTTATCCCGCCAGTTCGCCAACATACATTTGCCCCAGAGATTGACCCGACCAGCTTAATTGATGATGAGGCTGAGTTCATTGCTTTGAACGGCTTTGACTGGTCTAATTCCGTCTTTCAACCAGTGGAGGGTGATGAACTGGCCGGGGGGAGTCTTAACCATCTGAACAATCCTGCTTTTAGCTTAAGACCTGTCTTTAAGAGAGAAAACAGTAACCTTTCGGGCTCTTAATGCCTTGTAATAGGTTAGTTTGAAAAACTGCATATTTTGCCTATGTCATCGTGCATAAGATGTCGTGTGTGACTCTTTGCTCCTGATGTTAATATATGTGTCACCTCTATGGTTACATTTGCAATGTTTTAACTTGGTTCCTGCAAAAAATGAAAGAGCTGGTCTGGCGGCTTAACACCGAGCCTGTCAAAACACCAGGTACATGACCGATGGTTTTATCATAGTAGAAAAAACAAAAACATACGTGAAAATAAACCAGGTTGAAACAACCTTTGATTAACGAAAAGAAACAGAAAAAAATGTTCATAAATAACAGTCATACCTGTATCCTTTGCATCTGGACCACCGGTTTATATGACCTGGGTGATGAGGTTGATGATCCAGTCTGTTTTGAGAAGTCAATGCTTCTATATACCTGATGACAATCATGCCTTGGCGGCTTATTGTCAAATAGTCAAGCCGGTGAAAAAACCGTGCTGGTTGTTTTAAATTTGAGACAACAAAGACCAGTAAGACAAAATAGCAGATTTCAAACAATATAAATTAACTTTTAACTGAAAGCCGGGGGTTTCTGATTCGAATACGATCAGTAAACCAGACCAAAGGGGTTAAGCTAAGATTCGGACATGATCATATAGCCCCCAGTGGCTTTGGCGTTGCCGCGATTAAGAGGGTACCGACAGCTATGTTCTCTTTGGTTCGAATACGACCTGTGTTTGAACAGGAAGCCCCCAAATGACCTTGAGAGGTTTTTAACGACCCTGATTCGAATACGATCCAAGTCGGGCTCAAAAGGGGTTAAGCTATGATTCAGATACGATCAAGAAGCCCCCTAGTGAGTTTGGCTTTGAGACGATCAAGAGGGTTACGACAACTATGTTCTCTTTGATTCGAATACGACCTATGTTTCAATAGGAAGCCCCCAAGTGACCATGAGGTTTACAGCTAGATACGAATATGATCATAAGCCAGACCAAAGAAGGCGAAGCTAGATTCGGATACGATCAGCCCCCTTTCTGGTCATTTTTAAACAATAAAAATAATAAAGATATATGATCATTGAACGGGGAAAAAAGGGCAGAGGTCCTACTTTATTACTTATCATGATATATACAATGTCAAAGTATGTACATGACGATAGCCGGTGGCTTAAGTATAGTATGGCCGAAGTTGAGCAATGTTCCACGGCCGGCGGGTCTCCTCCTCCGACTTACGTGAGTCTTTGTGCTCTCGAACGTCAATGAGGTAATATGACCCGTTGTTTAAGTTCTTGCTAACCACAAAGGGTCCTTCCCAAGGCGGGGATAATTTGTGTGCATCAGACAGATCCTGGATGAGCCAGAGCACTAGGTTACCTTCTTGAAAGGTTCTGGACTTAACCCGCGGCTGTGATAACGGCGCAGGTCCTGCTGATAAATTGATGATCGAGCCGCCGCCAAGTCTCTCTCCTCATCTAACAAGTCAAGTGCATCCTATCGGGCTTGTCCGTTATTAGCTTCAACGTAAGCCGGCACGCGAGGTAAGTCATGACGGATGTCATTGGGTAGCACTGCTTCCGCCCCATAAACCATGAAGACAGGTGTATGACATGTAGACCTGTTAGGAGTGGTGTTGATACTCCACAGCACCGAGGGTAATTCCTCTACCCAACAACCCAGCGTCCGTTGTAAGGGAACCATAAGCCAGGGCTTGAGACCTTTTAAGATTTCCTGATTTGCTCTCTCAGCCTGACCATTGGATTGAGGGTGAGCTACGGAAGAAACATCAAGCCGGATATGCTCACATTGACAAAACTCCTCCATAGCCCCTTGGGATAAATTAGTGTCATTGTCAGTGATAATGTTGTGTGGAAAACCAAAGCGAAAGATCACCTTTTTCATGAACTGAACCGCCGTGGCTGCATCACACTTACTCACTGGCTCCGCCTCAACCCATTTTGTGAATTTGTCAACTGCCACTAAAAGACGTGTCTTTTTATCCTTAGACCTTTTGAAAGGTCCAACCATGTCAAGCCCCCAGACTGCAAACGGACAAGTTATTGGAATCATCCACAATTCTTGAGCTGGCACATGCGCTCATCGTGCAAATTTTTGACATCCATCACATCTACTGACCAGATCCTCTGCATCAGCGTGAGCCGTAAACCAATAAAACCATGACGAAAAGCTTTGGCCACAAGAGATTTTGACCCGGCGTGATGACCACAATCTCCTTCATGGATCTCACGAAGTATTTCTTGGCCTTCTTCAGGAGAAACACAACACTGAAACGCTCCAGTGATGCTGCGATGGTATAACTCTCTGTCAGAAATCGTCATTGACTTGGACCGTCGGGTTATCTATTGGGCCAGGGTCTCATCCTCTGGCAACTCGCCCCGGGTCATGTAAGCCAAGAACGCTACTGTCCAATCTGGAATGACATGAAGAACCGCCACCAACTGTGCCTCTGGGTCAGGAACGGCCAAATCTTCCTCTGTAGGTAACTTAACAGACGGGTTATGCAAAACATCTAAAAAGGTGTTAGGTGGCACCGGCTTACGCTGAGATCCCAACCGGCTTAAAGCATCGGCCGCTTCATTCTTCCTATGGTCAATGTGTTCCACCTGATAACCCTTAAAATGTCCTGCAACAGCATCGACCTCACGGCGATAAGCCGCCATGAGAGGATCCTTGGAATTCCACTTGCCTGACACCTGTTGGGCCACCAAATCTGAATCGCCAAGGCACCGGACCCGGCTCAGGTTCATCTCTTTAGCCATTCGAAGACCATGGAGCAAGGCTTCATACTCTGCTGCGTTATTAGTACAAGGAAACATTAATCGCAATGCATAACAAAACTTGTCCCCTCGAGGAGAAGTTAAAACAACTCCAGCCCCCGAGCCTTCCAACTGTCTGGACCCATCAAAATGAATCGTCCAATATGTGTTGTCTGGTTTCTCCTCTGGCATCTGCAACTCTGTCCAGTCATTAATGAAGTCAACCAGCGCCTGAGATTTGATCGCAGTACGTGGCACATACTTCAAACCATGAGACCCAAGTTCAATGGCCCACTTGGCGACTCGTCCTATGGCTTCTCTATTTTGAATGATGTCTCCTAGAGGAGCAGAGCTAACCACAGTGATTGGGTGACCCTGAAAGTAATGTTTGAGCTTCCGGCTTGCCATGAACACCCCATAAACAAGCTTCTGCCAATGTGGATATCTTTGTTTAGATTCAATCAGCACCTCATTGACATAGTAAACCGGCCGCTGGACCGGATGTTCCTTGCCAGCCTCCTTGCGCTCCACCACAATGGCTACGCTGACCACACGGGAGTTAGCAGCTACATATAATAATAACGGCTCTTTTTCAACCGGAGCAGCAAGAACCGGCGGCTCAGCAAGCTGTTTCTTCAGATCCTCAAAAGCAGAGTTTGCAGCATCACTCCAAATAAAATCATCCATCTTTTTCATCATCTGATACCAAGGCATCGCCTTCTCTCCTAATCGGCTTATGAACCGACTCAAAGCAGCAATGCGACCCATCAACCGTTGAACGTCATTGATGCACACCGGTTTGGCCAGGGATGTGATTGCCTTAATTTTCTCCGGGTTAGCTTCAATACCTCTGTTAGACACCAAAAAACCCAAGAGTTTGCCAGATGGGACTCCAAAAACACACTTGGCCGGGTTAAGCATCATCTTGTAGACCCGGAGGTTATCAAAGGTCTCCTTCAGATCTGTTACCAAGGTTTCCTCTTCTTTGGATTTCACCACTATATCATCCACATAAGCATGAACATTACGCCCAATCTGATTGTGAAGGCAATTCTGCACACACCATTGATAAGTCGCCTGGGCACTTTCAAGCCCAAAAGGCATAGGCACGTAACAGAAGGCTTCAAGCGGAGTGATGAAAGATGTTTTCTCCTGGTCCTTAACTGTCATCTTGATCTGATGATAACCTGCGTATGTATCCAAAAAACTCAAACGCTCACAGCCCGCCGTAGCATCAATGATCTGATCAATACGAGGGAGAGCAAAAGGGTCAGCCGGACAAGCTTTGTTCAAATCGGTGTAATCCACACACATACGCTAGGTGTCGTTCTTCTTGAGTACAAGCACCGGGTTAGCCAACCACTCTGGGTGAAAAACTTCAACAATGAACCCGGCCGCCAAGAGCCAGGCCACCTCTTCTCCAATGGCCTTGCGCCTTTCCTCGTTAAACCGTCGAAGAAACTACCTCACCGGCTTAAACTTCAGATCAATATTAAGAGTGTGCTCAGCGAGTTCTCTCGGGACACCCGGCATGTCAGAAGGTTTCCATGCAAAGATGTCCTGGTTCTCACGGATGAACTCGATGGATGCGCTTTCCTATTTTGGATCCAAGTTGGAACTGATGATGAATTGCCTGGATGAGTCGCCGGGCACAAAATCAACCATTTTGGTGTCATCGGCTGACTTGAATTTCAACACCGGGTCATGCTCCGTAGTTGGCTTCTTTAAAGATGTCATGTCTGCCGGGTCAACGTTGTCTTTATAAAACTTCAATTCCTCTGTCGCACAAATAGACTCAGCATAAGCGACATCACCTTCTTCACATTCCAGGGCTATTTTCCGGCTTCCATGTACTGTAATGGTGCCTTTATAACCCGGCATCTTGAGCTGCAGATATACATAACACGGTCAAGCCATGAACTTGGCGTAAGCCGGCCGTCCAAATAGAACATGATACGGGCTTTTGATATTAACCACTTCAAAAGTTAACTTCTCAGCCCTGGAATCATATTCATCCCCAAAGGCTACTTCCATTTCAATCTGACCAACTGGGTATGCCGACTTACCAGGGACAACACCATGAAAAACAGTGTTGGATTGTTCAAGACTCTTATCAGTCAACCCCATCCGACGAAACGTCTCATAATATAGGATGTTGATGCTACTGCCTCTGTCCATGAGCACCTTAGTGAACTTATATCCACCGTCCTGAGGTGCCACCACCAAGGCCAAGTGACCCGGACTATCAACCCGGGGAGGGTGATCTTCTCTGCTCCACACAATAGGCTGTTCTGACCACCTCAAATAACGTGGAATCGCCGGCTCAATGGCATTGACAGCCCTCTTATGAAGCTTCTGGTCCCTCTTGCATAAACTAGTGGTAAACACGTGGTACTTCCCACTATTCAACTGTTTTGGGTTACTCATACCCGGATTGTTGTTGCTGATTATTTTGGTCGGGTTGCTAATTATAGCCGCCCTGGTTACTCAGATGGCCCTGACCGTGAAAACCGCCTCCGCCTGAACCGGCGCCCGGGCCATGAAAGCCGCCTCCACCTGAACCGCCGCCAGGCCCGTGACTACCATCAAACGTGTTGGAATTTTTAAATGCCTTCATGATCGTACAGTCCTTCCACAGATGGGTAGCTGGCTTCTCCCGGGTGTCGTGTCTTGGACAAGCTTCATTCAGTAGTTTCTCGAGGGTGGGACCTGACCCGCCTGACCGAGGGGGTTTCCTACCCTTGCGCCGTTGGTTGTTGCCCTGTGCATTGGTATTAGCCACAAACTCATCAGCCTTATGTTTATTACTTCCTTGATTCGCCGGATTATGTTGGTGACCCTTGCCGTTGCCGTTCTTCTTTCCCTTCCCTGTTTTTTCTTCATCAGATACGGGATCCTTGGTACTGTTAGAATTAGCATATTTGACCAGGGCCGCCATCAACTGGCCCATGTCATTGCAGTCACGCTTGAGCCGCCCCAGCTTCTGCTTCAGAGGTTCAAAACGGCAATTTTTCTCCAACATTAAGACTGCCGAGCCGGCATCCATCTTATCAGATGAATGTATTATCTCCTTGACCCAGCGAACCCAATGGGTCGTGGACTCACCTTCCTCTTGCTTACAATTAGTCAGGTCCACGATTCACATAGGTTGTTTGCATGTGTCCTTGAAATTCTGAATGAACCGGCCCTTTAATTCCGCCCATGAGCCGATGGAATTGGGGGGCAATACTTTCAACCAAGTACGAGCCGTTCCATCCAACATCATAGTGAAATACTTAGCCATTGTTGCATCGCTGACTTCCAACAGCTCCATCGTCATCTCATAACTTTCAATCCAGGCCCCGGGCTGCAAGTCGGCCGTGTAATTAGGCACCTTACGAGGCCCCTTGAAGTCTTTTGGCAAGCGCTCATTACGTATAGCCGACACTAGGAAAGGGACACCTCCTGTTCTTGTGGCTACTCCTGCCTCAATAGAGGTTGTCGGATAAGCTAGAAAAGCCTGATGAGCCGCCTGCTCAGCTGCTAGTTGAACCGCCCGCTCAGCCTCTTGACGGATCCTCTCCTGATCCGCCAAGTTAAGGGCTCCACCCTGTGCCGGCTCATGCATGCGTGGTTGGTTACGGCGTTCAGCATTGCTCGACATAGCGGCTGAGTCCATATGCCTGCTATAGCTCGGGCTCCAGCTTGGGCGAGGGGTTGAATGGATTCTGTCTCGACTGTAAGAGTATGCACCCTGCTGCGCCAGAGCCGTCTGAAGAAGTTCTCTCACCCTTCATGTTTCGATTGCTGTCGGGGAGTTGCCTTCCATCGGGAGAGCCGCCAAACGAGCCGACGCGGCAATGAGATTCTCAAAAGGATTGGAAAAGTGACCCGGTGGTATTGGTGTGTAATGAGGCGGAGCGGTATTCATACGAGGTGGTTCCACGGCCCGCGGCTGAACCGGCGCTCCAGGTGTCATGATCCGATTTGCCTCCGGCGGGTTACTTGGACCAGCCCCGGGTGTGTGGAAAAGGTTCCTAGGATCGAGCGTCAGAGGTAGACGTGACTGACTTTTCTGGTGCCTTCTCCTCATGACCTTGTTTGATGTGTTCAGATCCACCGAGAGCCGAAAAGTCTCCGCTTGAAGCTGCTGAGCACGAGTGTCCAGAGCCGCCCGCTCCAAGGCCATCCTGACCTCTTCTGCTGCTAAATTTTCCTTGGCATGTGTCATCTCTTCGTGTACTCGTGCCACTTCCGCGTCATGCTGAGTTTTATCCGCCGGATCCACCACAGCAGTTAACAGAGCCGTCAACTTATCCATGAGGTCCATTAGCATCTGAGTTGGGGGGCGCGCGGGGTCTCCTGACCCGGCTGCTGCCGACCCGGTGGTTACTACTACCGCAGCCGTAGAGTTCTGCCCGAGTTGAGTGCCAGCCATGAAAACTCCGGCTCGATTCGGCGGCTCAGTGAGGTCTGGAATACTGCTGCCGTCGGAACAGCCCCCAAGCACGCCATCTTGTAGCTGATACAAAGAATCTGTCTCGCCTGAGGACGACTCACCGTCGGAACAGATGGCCGCCTCTCCGCCATCCATGGATCCTTCAGAAAACTCACCTCCATGGATGAAACCCATGAAGGCACGCTTTACGGCGGGTTGGGCCCGGGCGGATCTCGCACGCTGAGCCGTCTCGATGATGTTAGTGCAGACGTCCGGCTTAGGGCCTGATTCACTGATCCGACGGATGAAGACATGAATTCTGCCGAAGGGGACCCGGTACCCATACTCAATTGAGCCGGCCTCGGGGCCCCAGCCTTCGTCGTCAATGTAGAGTTTGTCGCAATGACTCTTGGTCATCCGGCCCACAGCGTATCCCTTGAGCCCTTCGAAGTTTCCCTTCAAGAACTCAAATTCACCGTGCGTTGGCCCCGCGGTGGGCACCAACTCTCGTGGAATTGTCACGATAGATGTCCTAGCAAAAGGACTTAGTCGTAGGGCCATCGCAACTAGGAAGCTTAAAGGGGTTAATCGGGACAAAGGACAGAAGAGGTTTTATACTAGTTCGGCCCCTTACGATGAAGGTAAAAGCCTACGTCTAGTTGTGTTGGAATTGCTGGGGTTTCGATGACCAGGGAGCGAATACGCTTTGCCTGGCTTCGAGTTCTTGTTTTTCTTGCCCTAAGCCGCCGCCGGGTCGTCCCCTTATATACACGGGTTGACTCCTAGCGGCCTACGGAGTCCCGGCCGGTTCAAAAATGTGTTCGGATCGGTGACTTCTTTATATGCCTTTCTTTACAAGTCTTTCTTTACATACGGCGGTTTACAATATTGGGCCTTAAACTGCCTCTGGGCTTAGGCCTTCTACAAGTCTTAATAAACTATCACCTTGAATATTACTGGGCTCCTTTTGTAACCCGCCGTTGGGGTTGACCCGGCCCCTCCTGGGCGGGTCTTACCTTGTAGGTATATTCCCAACAACAATGATGGAGCGTGTCATAGTAAACAGAACGGTGGAAAGTTGCATGGCAATATATCTCGGAATGGATATGGAAATGCCATAATAGGTAGGTATGGTGGCTGTTTAGAGGAAGGTAAATGGTGGGTTTATGGTACCGGCGAAAGTTGTGCGGTACTAGAGAGGCTAGCAATGGTGGAAGGGTGAGAGCGCGTATAATCCATGGACTCAACATTAGTCATAAAAAACTCACATACTTATTGCAAAAATCTATTAGTTATCGAAACAAAGTACTACGTGCATTCTCCTAGGGGGATAGATTGGTAGGAAAATACCATCGCTCGTCCCCGACCGCCACTCATAAGGAAGACAATCAATAAATAAATCATGCTCCGGCTTCATCACATAACGGTTCACCATACGTGCATGCTATGGGAATCACAAACTTTAACACAAGTATCTCTCAAATTCACAACTACTCAACTAGCATGACTCTAATATCACCATCTTCATATCTCAAAACAATCATCAAGTATCAAACTTCTCATACTATTCAATGCACTTTATATGAAAGTTTTTAGTATACCCATCTTGGATGCCCATCATATTAGGACTAGTTTCATAACCAAAGAAAACTACTGTGCTGTTCTAAAGACTCTCAAAATAATATAAGTGAAGAATGATAGTTCATCTATTTCTTCAAGATAAAACCACCGCCGTGCTCTAAAAGGATATAGGTGAAGCACTAGAGCAAATGACAAACTACTCCAGAAGATATAAGTGAAGATCAATGAGTAGTCGAATAATTATGCAACTATGTGAAGACTCTCTAACATTTAAGAATTTCAGATCTTGGTATTTTATTCAAACAGCAAGCAAAGCAAAAGAAAATAAAATGATGCTCCAAGCAAAACACATATCATGTGGTGAATAAAAATATAGCTCCAAGAAAAGTTACCGATGAATGAAGACGAAAGAGGGGATGCCATCCGGGGCATCCCCAAGCTTAGGCTCTTGGTTGTCCTTGAATATTACCTTGGGGTGCCTTGGTCATCCCCAAGCTTAGGCTCTTGCCACTCCTTATTCCATAGTCCATCGAATCTTTACACAAAACTTGAAAACTTCACAACACAAAACTTAACAGAAAACTCGTAAGCTCCGTTAGTATAAGAAAATAAATCACCACTTAGGTACTGTTGTGAACTCATTATAAATTCATATTGGTGTAATATATACTGTATTCCAACTTCTCTATGGTTCATACCCTCCGATACTACTCATAGATTCATCAAAATAAGCAAACAACACAAAGAAAACAGAATCTGTCAAAAACAGAACAGTCTGTAGTAATCTATAGGTCTCGAATACTTCTGTAACTCCAAAATTCCTGAGAAATTAGGAAGTCCTAGGAAATTTCTATGTTGATCTACTGAAGTTGGAATTGGTATTTTATCCCTCTCTGGTAAAAAAATGAAAATTATTCTCGTGAGCGCATACTTTCTGTTTTTTACAGCAAGATCAAACAATAATCACCCAAGAAGATCCTAAAGGCTTTACTTGGCACAAACACTAATTAAAACATGAAAAACACAATCATAACAGAGGATATATGATTTATTTATTACTAAATAGGAACAAAAAGCAAGGAACAAAAATAAAATTGGGTTGCCTCCCAACAAGCGCTATCGTTTAACGCCCCTAGCTAGGCATGATGATTTCAATGATGCTCACATAAAAGATAAGAATTGAAACATAAAGAGAGCATCATGAATAATATGATTAGCACATTTAAGTATAACCCACTTCCTATGCATAGGGATTTTGTGAGCAAATAACTTGTGGGAACAATAATCAACTTGCATAGGAAGGTAAAACAAGGATAACTTCAAGATTTTCAACATATAGAGAGGAAACTTGATACTATTGCAACTCCTACAAGCATATATTCCTCCCTCATAATAAATTTCAGTAGAATCATGAATAAATTCAACAATATAACCATCACATAAAGCATTATTTTCATGATCTACAAGCATAGAAAATTTACTGCTCTCCACATAGGCAAAATTCTTCTCATTCAGAATAGTGGGAGTATCATAAGAAACTCGAATACTACAAATTGTTTCTGCATTAAAATAGTAATATTCAGGAAAAGGGTAATCATAATCATGACAAGTTTTAATATAATCATCACTACTTTTTATAGCAGACGTGTCATCACAATAATCATCATAAGTAGCAACTTTGTTCTCATCATAATCAATTGAAACCTCTTCCAAGATAGTGGAATCATTACTAAATAAAGTCAAGACCTCTCCAAATCCACTTTCATAATTGTCAAAATAAGATTCAACATCCTCCAAAATAGTGGGATCATTACTTCCTAAAGTTGACACTCTTCCAAACCCACTTTCATCAACATAACCATCATAAATAGGAGGCATGCTATCATCATAATAAATTTTCTCATCAAAACTTGGGAGACTAAAAATATCATATTCAACAAATGTAGCATCCCCGAGCTTGGGACAAACATTAATTGCAGCAAATATATTCTCAAACATGTCATTTTCATCAAACATAGCATCCCCAAGCTTGGGCCTTTTCATATCATAAGCATAATCACTCTCATCATTAATTGTATGGATAGCACCAATAGTATAACAATTATCATCATCACAATGAGTAATAGGAGCAACATTATTTGGGAGGGATACATTTTTACCTTTGCTTCTCCGTCTTTTCTTTTTCTTCTTCACATCATGTGTGGGTTTTATCCTCTTTTCGGAGCTCCTTATTAATGAGATTGGTTGAATAGGAGGCTCCTCCTCGTTACCTAATTCATCATAAGAAATAATAGGAGAATATTGGGAAGTCTCTTCCCTTTCATTAGTATTCTCTTCAGCTTCTATTTGTTTTCTTGTCTTTATGTAATTGGCAATATAAGGATTTTCAATGCAATTCACCGCACAATACATAAAAATTTATTCTAGATCAAAATAAAGAAATCTATCAAGATTAAATTTTGGAATACCCTCAGTTATACGTTTCATTTCTTCATACCCCAAAAGAAGACTAAGCTCTTTACGATGCTCAGGGGTAATCAAGTTATCGACACGATTTGATCATGAAACAAATAGCATTGGAGCTTTAAATGACCATGTTCATTGCAAAGTTCACAAGGATGGCGATAAATATTGAATCTTTCAGCACAATCATCTAGCCTTTCTTGCAACCATTTAGTTTCCAAATACTTATGCCTCTTGCAAAATATATCTTCCCTATTTGGTGTGTGCTTGCAAGCTCTATGTATTCCACAAAAGTTGGCATGCTTATAAGAGACATTTTCATCATGAATAGTGCAATCATCATTAGTACCATGGATATTCAAGGAATTCATACTAACAACATTGCAATCATGCATTCTTCTTCTAACACTTTGGCACAATTATCAGAATCCTTATTTTCATGAAAGATATTAAAAAGATGAAGCATATGAGGTACCCTCAATTCCATTTTTTGTAGTTTTCTTTTATAAACTAAAGTAGTGATAAAACAAGAAACAAAAAGATTCGATTGCAAGATCTAAAGATATACCTTCAAGTGCTAACCTCCCTGGCAACAGCGCCAGAAAAGAGCTTGATGTCTACTACACAACCTTCTTCTTATAGATGTTGTTGGGCCTCCAAGTGCAGAGGTTTGTAGGATAGTAGAAAATTTCCCTCAAGTGGATGACCTAAGGTTTATCAATCCGTGGGAGGCGTAGGATGAAGATGGTCTCTCTCAAACAACCCTGCAACCAAATAACAAAGAGTCTCTTGTGTCCCCAACACACCGAATACAATGGTAAATTGTATAGGTGCACTAGTTCGGCGAAGAGATGGTGATACAAGTGCAATATGGATGGTAGATATAGGTTTTTGTAATCTGAAAATATAAAAACAGCAAGGTAACTAATGATAAAAGTGAGCGTAAACGGTATTGCAATGCTAGGAAACAAGGCCTAGGGTTCATACTTTCACTAGTACAAGTTCTCTCAACAATAATAACATAATTGGATCATATAACTATCCCTCAACATGCAACAAAGAGTCACTCCAAAGTCACTAATAGCGGAGAACAAACGAAGAGATTATTGTAGGGTACGAAACCACCTCAAAGTTATTCTTTCTGATCAATCTATTCAAGAGTCCGTAGTAAAATAACACGAAGCTATTCTTTCCGTTCAATCTATCATAGAGTTTGTAATAGAATAACACCTTAAGACACAAATCAACCAAAACCCTAATGTCACCAAGATACTCCAATGTCACCTCAAGTATCCCTGGGTATGATTATACGATATGCATCACATAACCAACACAAAGAACTTCAAAGAGTGCCCCAAAGTTTCTACCAGAGAGTCAATATGAAAACGTGTGCCAACCCCTATGCATAAGTTCACGAGGTCACGGAACTCGCAAGTTGATCACCAAAACATACATCAAGTGGATCACGTGAATATCCCATTGTCACCACAGATAAGCACATGGAAGACATACATCAAGTGTTCTCAAATCATTAAACACTCAATCTGATAAGATAACTTCAAAGGGAAAACTCAATTCATCACAAGAGAGTAGAGGGGGAGAAACATCATAAGATCCAACTATAATAGCAAAGCTCGCGATACATCAAGATCGTGTCGACTCAAGGACACGAGAGAGAGAGAGAGAGAGAGAGAGAGAGAGATCAAACACATAGCTACTGGTACATACCCTCGGCCCCGAGGGTGAACTACTCCCTCCTCATCATGGAGAGCGCCGGGATGATGAAGATGGCCGCCGGAGAGGGATTCCCCCCTCCGGCAGGGTGCCAGAACGGGTATAGATTGGTTTTTGGTGGCTACGGAAGCTTCTGGCGGCGGAACTCCCAATCTAAGTTTCTTTCTGGAAGTTTTGGGTTATATAAGAGGTGTTGGAGTCGGGAACAAGGCAGGGGGTCTCCGGGCTGTCCATGAGGCAGGGAGGCGCGCCCAGGGGGTGGGCGTGCCCCCCACCCTCGTGGGCAGCCCGAGACTCTTCTGGCCCAACTCTTTTACTCTGTGTCCTTCTGGTCCAAAAATAAGTTCCGTGAAGTTTCAGGTCAATTGGACTCCATTTGGTTTTCCTTTTCTGTGACTCAAAAACAAGGAAAAAAACAAAAACTGGCACTGGGCTCTAGGTTAATAGTTTAGTCCCAAAAATCATATAAAATAGCATATAAATGCATATAAAACATCCAAGGTTGATAATATAATAGCATGGAACAATCAAAAATTATAGATACGTTGGAGACGTATCAACAGTCTTTGAAGATGTGCCTAACGAAGCTCAGGAGCATGTATGAGGAAGAGAACACACGTAGGCTTAGAGAAAGTCTTGTCAACGATGAAGCATATTTCAAGATGCGGGATAAAAAGTTGAAGGTGGAGAAAGACCTCCGATTTTTTAAATCATACTTTGCTAAGATGGTGTTGGCAAAGGGGGAGGCACTTTCCCAGTTGGCCCGTGTAAAATGGGTTCTTACTGAACTGAAAGCAGAGGTGGATAAGACGAGCCTGGATGATCTCGATTAGGGAAATGAATATATTGTTCTTATGAAGTTGAACTAGCTATATATTGTACTGTGTTGTTTTCATGTAGCTACCGTACTGTGATGTTATAATATATTTATGTGCCTGATATGAAATTGGCAAATAGTTGTTCGATATGAAATGTGAATTTGCATAATACTGGAATTATTAATTATAAACTAATAAACCTGCTAAATGTGTCATCGATCTTTGCAAATGGTTCTAGCAGTAAAAGCGATTGCGATGGATAGTCCAATGCCACACAATTTTCTTCATCAAATCATGTGTGATATAGTTGATAAAAGCAAACAGTTAACCAAGGAAGACCGTGTGTGATAGTTACACCTTTCAGACACGAGCCTACACATAAAACTGTGTGGGATGTACGTCCGAACGGAAACGTTTTCCCTGGATTGACTGTGTGGGATGTACATAAGAACGGAAACGTATTCCTTGGATTGACTGTGTGTGATATACATACGAACGGAAATGTTTTTCTGGGATTCACCGTGTGGGATGTACATACCTATGGAAATGATTTTCTCGGATTACCGTGTGGGATGTACATACCTATGGAAATGATTTTCTCGGATTACCGTGTGGGATGTACATACCTACGAAAATGATTGGGTTTCGATGCCTCGCCCGATCGCACGCGGCCCCAGCTTGGGTCCCAGGAGGGCCTATCCCTGACGATTTCTAGGTCGTGTGGGAAGGACACCCTATCACACACACTCACTTGGCGACAGTTCCAAATTCCGTCATGGAAAGGGGTTAAAAACCGTTTGTTTAGGACCGACGCGCACCAGTGTCATCGCCATTTGTGGCTTGAGGTTCGAATAAGCAAGTTGTTTTGTCATAGTAGTCGTGGTGTGGTGAACTATATGCCAAAAGTCTCTTCTTTTATGACACTAGTACACCTCTCCATGATGTATCTTGAAAAGGTGAAGTCGTTCTCCTGATTAATGCATTGAGTTGCATCGACAATCATGAATCTTAAACAAGTCAGGATTTGAGGGGCACAACAGACGACAAATAAGAAAGATTGTTGGAAATAATGTTTGCTTGATGAAGTCCAATCTGAAGTCTTGACGTGCTAGCTTGTCATGTTCAAGAGTTGAGCCGAATAGGTTTTGCTAGTACTATTGTTTAAATAGTGTTTGGTTTGGTGCATTATCGTTGCCAAATCAATTGGCGCACCAGTAGGTTGGTTTGAGTCCTTTGCCCTATTCATGTTGTTGTCTTTTTGAGTCTAGTTTTGGGTGGTGTCTGTATATAAGCACATAGGGCAGGAGTTTTGAGATGCCAAATGAGAAGGAATAAAGATAAAAGGCATGGTCCATATCAGCATTGGTTAAAGTTGATTGTTCTCATCATCGTGTGTGTTTCACTATTGTGGTGCAACCGATTCATAGGAGAAATCCAACATTGGATCCAACATGTTATGAACCTTTTGGATTTGGAGACATTAGGAATGAAGATTAAATAGCAAGACTCTTTTCCACTGCCAACTTTGGTCATGTTCCTGTGTTAGATAGAGGTGTCAGAGGCATAATCATGATCTGATCCACACTCATTGTCCCTTGACTTCAACTCCATTTTGCACTTGTGGAACAGTGCTCGCGGTTTCTGAAGTTTGTTACCGATCGTTAACGGATTCCAATACACTAGTTCTACTTTGGTTTACAGGGATTAATTCTATTGGTAATCATGATAGATGCATCTTATTTTCTTTTCCTATGACATTCCTATCTTGTGAACCCAAGAGGCCTAAGAAATAAATGAGCTTAGAAGTGGAAGCTTGTATACATAGCAAAAGTGATGCAAATGACTCATGTATACAGAGCAAATTAGTGTACAATTGGCTCATGTATACACAGCAAATTAGTGTAAAATTGACTCATACATGTAGAGCAAATTAGTAGTACAAAGGACATGGACAGGAGAGAAAGCTGAAAGTGATGGAAGATTTACGTTTCTTTATTAGAAAGTGATGGAAGATTTACTTTTCTTTAGCTAAGGGGGAGACTATTGCTAGGAGTAACAATTGGCCAGCTATTGTAAGACCAAATAATATAGTATAGGACAAAAACTAAAAGCATGTTTGAAACCCATAGTAAAACAAGTAAATAACTCAAACCTCTAGAGGAAATGTGAGATTTCTTCCAAGCATGTCTAGTTCTAAATACAAACAACACATGAATATTCATCATCCGCTTCCTAATGTGAAACAAGTTTATCCTTCCAACACAGGGATCAATGAGCTCATTGACCATAGTTCATCCTTCTAACGAGCTGGTTGATGTAGTTCTCGTGGTTTTCAATGTCACCACCCTAGATGTAGTGGTTCCACTTCTCCAGGCCACTGAGCGGTCCCTTCATCTTGAATGACCACCTGAAGTTGTTTACCTCCTTGAAGTATGGGCCAACAATCAAGATCTCATGCACAATATCCTCGATGCAGATGATGTTATGCTTCCCCAAACCCTACGGAGAACACAGAAATGATGATCAACTTGATATGGCTCGAGGGTCATTTTGTCGTCATCGTGTCACATGCAGGGTGCTCGCCATCGCCCGCCAAAGCTGTTGGACGGTAGTTAATTCATCGCTATTGGACCAAGTGGGCACATTAATGTCTGTGTTTCTAGAGTTTACATTTTTCTTCTGAAATTAGAGTTAATTTTTGACTCGTGAGCAAGAGCAATGCCACAAATCTTGAAATTAATTATGCAGTCGTTACTTCATGATACATAAATTTAATTATGTAAGCCTAGCTGAGTGGGCATGTGCATAAGATCTATGATCGAATTTTACTATATATATATATATATTATAAGTTGGAATAATAAGTGGCACACAAATAGCATGTGCGTGAATACTCTGAGAATCACAACATTTTGTTGTTTTGGTGTTTCTTTGAAGTTGCATATCCATGAAGTTCTCCTCTTCTAAGCGGCTAAGCTGATGTGGAGTAGCTGGGTCTGGGAGATTTTATAATTAATTCCATCTCCAATGAAGAAATAAATTGGTTGTCCCCTACTTATCTCATGTGCTTTGTTAAATAGATTTCATGTGCATAGTCATGCATACATAAAGTTGTGCATTCATGTGTGTTGGTGAAATTTCTGTGTGGCCATTCCATGGGGAACTTAATATTTGGTATCATCAAGGTTTTAAGTTTTGAATACATGCTTGCAACAAGGAGGCGACCCCTAGGATCTCGAATGGGTCGGTCACCCTTCGGTAGATTACGGAGAAAAAGATGGCAAGGACGATATCATCGGCGGGGCGCAAGCATCATCATTGAGAAGTTAGATAAATCGATGAGTCATGTGCATGCATACTAGCTAATCTAGTCAACATCATGCCAAGTGTTCATATCCAAGTGTGTGTCAATCTGTGGTTTCGTTGCAGTTGAAATGTGTCACGGTCGAACCAATGTACACTGAGGTGTATTACTCTGGGCTAAAATACGTGTCTCGACAAGAGATCAAGTTGGAGCATGTAATTGAATGGTAATTGATAAAGGTGAGTATGTCGAATAAGGCCTTATCTCTACGTGAACCCATGTGGTCATCAGCCGGTATGTAACGAGGGAGCTAGTCTAAAAGCATTGAGTTGCATCGACAAGTCGTGAATCTTAAACAAGTCAGGATTCGAGGGTGTACAAGAGATGACAGGTAGCAAAGATTGCTGGAAATAATCTTCCCCTGATAAAGCCCATTTTGAAGTTGTTTTTTGCTAGCTTGGCATGCCTGAGTCAAAGACTGAACTGGTTTTCCTACTACTAGTAGTACTGTAAATATATGGTGTTTGGCTTGGTGCATTATGAAGTTAGTTGCGGTAGGTCTAGATTTAATACCTTTGACTAGTCTGTTCTTGTACTATTGAGAATTGCAGTAGGTCTAGGTTTAAGTCCTTTGACTGGTCATGTTGATGTCCTTATTGAGTCTGGTTCATAGGTCTATGTGTGTGTATAAACACACTAGGGGCTGAAGTTTTTTAACAATGGTGAAATTGTACCAGGGATGCCAACTGGGGAGAAACAAGGAAACAGATGGCGTGATATGTATCCTTAGCCGGTGGGAGAAATCCAATAAGGAATCCAGCTTGTTAGGAACCTTTTGGATTTGGCGGCATCATGAATGAAGCTTAAACTGCCGACCTCTTTCCCACTGCCTGGGTGCCAATCCCCTTTCGCAGTGGATCGATGGGCCAGACAGGTGGGCTACAAATTGGTTGCGGTGCATAGAGCCCTGGCGATGCACCGACTCCTCAGCTCTACATGAACGCCAAGGGCAGTGCAAGAGTAGCAACAACTGTATACACAGCGAACGTAGTGCAACTGACTATTGTAAACTGAGCAAATTAGCACAGTTCGGGGATGAAGCTAGAAAAAATGGGCACTGGTGTCGTGTCAACCGCTGCCCACTCTAGCAAAAATTATGGCGGTGCAGCATCATAGATAGGGCAACGTAATTCCTCTGAATATGGAGACACCCATTTGCAATTTTTTGGAGCATTCTGAAGGACTACCTTCCTTACATCCTCATTTTGATTTGCTAAAGTTTGTACCAACTCTCAAAAATTCCCCTTATTTCTTGAATCCTCCTATTCATCATTGCTGCGGAAAGCTAAACCTTGATGTAGCAAGTATCTAACCAATTCAACAAAAGTATTCAACTGAATACGATTTTGTCTCTTTTTGATATTGGTTTGCTTGTAGAGGGCAACCTTAATGGACTGATTTTAATTCATTAAAGCATCACATCTTTTAACGACTATATTGTGAAAGCTATTAACCTCACCCTCATGTGTATCTAGTCTCTTTCTCTTATTCTAGCAAGAGAATCCTTTAACAACAAATGCATCATTACTACCTTGGCCATCTATGCAATCTCTGAATAGATAGCAACACAAGCAAAATGCCTTATGCACCTTATCACTATACTCTAGCCAATGATAGTCTTTAAACCATTTTGGATTAAATCTCCATTCGGCTCCTGTGATCGTTTTCTGAGGATATTTAAAGTCTTATTTTGGTCTGTAAGATCCTCCATTTAAATATATTCTTCTAATCTCATATTGCTTCTTAGGATTCTTTGTGTACTACCCTATTCTTTTTTGATCAGCGGGATCATGAGGAAGTTCATCTAAGTTAATTTTTTCCGAAGGCAGATGAGTTAACCGATCTTGTCTTGGTCTAACTGGCCTTGAAGTCCATGCCACATTACTATCTAGTGTGATGTTGTTTGTTTCCCTTTCAACAAAAAATTATTCATATCCTCCTGGTCCTAGGCGAATCAAAGAGAAAATGAAAAAAGATTACTTACCCAATACCCATCACAAAATCAAATCACATGTAGAGTTGTAGACAGTAGAGACCGAGAGATCAAAGAAGGCAGGGTGTGGCAGATTACTTGGGATGGGAAGAGCCAACATTTGGCAATTAAACATTATGCAGTGGCGGACGATCGGCCGATCTCACCATTCCTCGGATGAAACGGCGTCGAGTTCGCCGCCATTCGTCGCCGTCTCGCCGATTCGCTGCGAGATTAGGGATCCAAATAGATGAGGGCTTCCATCTGTTCGCATACAGGTAAAGGCGTATAGCAGCATACATCGATTAATCGATGGATCCATAGGAACGTGCGTATGCACAGGACCAATGGGCCGTGTGTCATTGTTTGTTGTCACTGACTGTTGATGTTTTTTTAATAACTTTATGGATGTTATGGGTTGAGGCTTTAGGGAGTAACTGTTGGGCTGAGGTCAATGAAAATTTTGCGCTGGGTGAGATGCACTTTTCGTTTGCATATTCATCATCCACTTCCTAATGTGAAACAAGTTTATCCTTCCAACACAGGGATCAAGGAGCTCATTCAACATAGTTCATCCTTCTAACAAGTTGGTGATGTAGTTCTCACGGTTTTCAGTGTCATCACCCTCGATGTAGTGGTTCCTCTTCTTCAGGCAAGCGAGCGGTGCCTTCAGCTTGAATGACCACAGGAAGTTGTTTGCCTCCTTGAAGTGTGGGCCAACAGTCAAAATCTTGCGCACAAGTTCCTAGATGTAGAAGATGTTGTGCTTCCCCAAACCATGCGGAGAACACAGAAATCTTGATCAACTTGATATGGCTCTCGCTGAGGGTCATTTTGTCTTCATCGTGTCATAGGCATGGTGCTCGCGACCACTTACCAAAGCTGTTGGACTGTAGTTAATTCATCGGTATTACACAGCATGGGCCCATCGAAGTCTGTGCTTCTAGAGTTTACATTTTTCTTGTGACACCAGAGTTAAGTTTTGACTCATGACCAAGAGCAACACCGCAAATCTTGACATTAATTATGTAGTTGCTGCTTCATGATACATGAATTTAATTTTGCCAATCTAGCTGAGTGGACATGTCCATAAGGTCGAGATGATCGAACTTTATCTACATATAACTTGGAATAATAAGTGGCGCACAAATAGCATGTGCATGAATACTCTGAGAATCATATTGTTTGCTTTTTCGGTGTTTCTTTGAGCTTGCATACCCATGAAGTTCTCCTCTTCTAAGCGAGTAAGTTGATGTGGAGTAGCTGGGGCCAGAAGATTTTATAAGTAATTACATGTCCAATGATGAAATAAATTGGTAGTCCCCTGCTTATCACATGTGCCTGGTTGAATATATTTCATGTGCATAAGCATGCATACATAAGGTTGTGCATTCATGTGTGTTGGTGAAATTTTATTGTTACCGTTCCAGCACCACATCAAGGTTTCAAATTTTGAATCCATGCTTGCAGCAGAGAGTCGGCCCCTAGCATCTCGAGGCGATCGGTCGATGTTGGGGATATTACCACTGGGCGTAAACCGGCTAGGAGATGTCGGATTATCCCCATGATGGTTGCTTTATTCAAAAGCCCATGAAGACGTGAGGATGGTGGCGCTTTATGAAGGCCCAAGGCCCAAAGGCGGGTTAAGGCCTGTAGATGTAAACCGACTTTCTCATGTAACTTGCATTGTAAGATAGGAAGGATAAAGACCGAGTTGGATACGTTGACGATCCGGCCTCGGGACTCTGTAAACCAACGGGCGTCGACCTATGTATATAAAGGGACGACCCGGTGGCGGTTTAGGAACAACTCACAACAACAACTCGAGAGCCAGGTAAAGCGGATTCGCTCCCTGGTCATCGAAACCCCAGCAATTTGATCACAACTAGACGTAGGCTTTTACCTTCATCATAAGGGGCCGAACTAGTATAAAACTCTCGTGTCCCTTGTCCGGTTTAACCCCTTTAAGCTAACCCATAGCGATGGCTCCACGACTAAGTCCTTTCATGAGGACATCTGTCATGACAAAACCACGACAGTTGGCGCCCACCGTGGGGCTATCGCACGATGGTTTCGAGTTCTTGAAGGGTAGCTTCGAAGGGCTCAAGGGATACACGGTGGGCCGGATGACTAAAAGTCATCGCGGCAAGCTCTAGATCGACGATGCAGGATGGGGTCCCGAGGCCAGTTCAATTGAATACGGGTACCGGGTCCTCTTTAGTGGTATTCACGTCTTCATCGGCAAGATTGGCGAACTGGGCCCTGAGCCGGACACCTGCACCGACATCATCGAGACGGCTCAGCGTGCAAGCCCTACCCAGGTTCATCCCGCAGCAAGGCACGTTTTCGTAGGTGTCATCCATGGAGCGGAATATGAGGATGGACCGGCATCTGATGGAGAAACCGTTGTCTGTTCTGATGACGAGTCTTCAACCAGAGAGACCGAGTCGCTGTATCAGCTGCAAGATGGCCGGATTAGTGGAGGTTCCAATGGCAACAGTATTCCAGACCCCCTCGATCTGCTAAGCCAGGTCGTGGTCTTCATGGCCGGTACACAACCAGCGCAACACTCTTCTACCGTAGCGGCAATGATCTCCGGTTCAGCAACAGCAACGCCAGCGGGAGCAGGGGGCTCGTCACCGCCTCCGGCTCAAGTTTTGTTCGATCTGTTCGACACTTTAGCAACGTTACTAGCAGCAGAGGTGGACGCGGCAAACTGGGATCGGCACAACACGAATATTGCAAAGGTGAAGGATTGGATAGGCTAAAGCGGACCTGGCGGCAGAGAACGCCAGGATGGCTACAGAACGGGCCGAGTTAGAAGCTCAGGCCTACCGGCTTAGGCTGGATCAGAGTGCCTCAGATGATGTGATGAGGAGGAGATACCGGTCGCACCTCCCTCCAGGTTATGAGCCAAGAAATCTCTTCATCACGCCAGGAGCAGGAACCAGTAACCAGCTGGTCGTAAACCGGACTGAGGCACCGGTAACAGGAGCGCCGGTTCAACGCACGATGGACCTGCCTCGTCAGAACAACATTGTGTCAAAGCGCGTTCCGACGCCTCTGGGGCATTACTCCAACCCATTGGATAACATTGTGGCCGCCGCTTCATGATTGGCAGCTCTCCCGATCGAAGGCGAGTAACCGGTGGCGGTTGAGACACGACGGGCTAGGGAACTCCTCCAAACAGCTTTAACCCAGCAACAGGCTTATTCGCATAGTCGTGAGAGGATTCATTCCACCACCCCCCTCCCATCCAAGCCGGAGTTACAGCAGGCATATTGATGAACCGGTTGTGTCAAGCAGTGCGCGGCACGGTAACCTGGCGGGTGGTGGAGCTAATGCACAAGATGTGGTGGATCATGGCCGAGCCCGTCGAGAGGCCGAGTTAGCAGCTCAACATGCAGCCCGTCAGCCTACTCCGGTTCGTCCGACCAACTCAGTAGAACCAGGTGTGGTCTTTAGTTCTTTGGGGGTACCGTGCCTCACCCCAGCCTTGCGTAATGTGCGACTGCCCAAGGATTTTAAGGGCTCTCATAAGGTGCCCAATTACACTGCCGATTTGCCCCCTGAGTCATGGGTTGAGAGTTATGAGATGGCGATGGAGATGCTGGATGTGGATGAAGCGGTATGTGCTAAGTATTTCACCATGATGTTGGAAGGAACAGCTCATACTTGGTTAAAGAGTCTACCAGCTAACTCCATTGCGTCATGGGCCGAGTTAAAGAGTCGGTTTATCCAGAATTTCAAGGATACATGTAAGCAGCCCATGTCAATTGTGGACCTAGCCGCTTGTGTTCAAGAGGATGGGGAGTCTACGACCCATTGGGTGAAGTGAGTCTCAGCTATTTTGCATTCATCAGACCGCATCAATGCAGATACAGCAGTTTTGACGTTGGAGGGCAACTGCCGGTCCATGCCATTAAAACTGAAGTTGGGAAGGCTCAAACGTCACTGTAATGACATGTCAACACTTATGGCCGCTTTGGTTAAATATGCCGATTCAGATAGTACCAAGGACCCTGATTCTGAAGAGGACAAACCAGGGAAAGGGAAAAAGAATGGCAGTGCCAAGGGGCAGCAGCATAACCCGGCAGGTCATGGGAACAATGGTAAGCACAAAGCGGACAATAGCCTGGATTTTGTGGCTAACACCAACGCCCAGGATAATAGTCAGCGTCATAAGGGTAAACCGCCCTAGAGGGGTGGAGGGTCAGGCCCAAATCTGGAGCGCCTACTAAATCAACCTTGTCCAAAGCATGGATCAAAGGAGAAGCCAGCTTCGCGTCTTTGGAAGGATTGTTTCATCATGCGAGAGTTCAAGAATTCCAATATGTTTCGATACGAAAATGGCCCGCCCGGCGGTTCAGGAGGCAGTTTTCATGGACCGGGTTACGGAGGTAGCAGCTCCGGTTCAGGATTCTAAGGCAATCAGATCGGACATGGCAATCAAGGTAATCAGGGCAATCAGGGAGGTTATAACCATCAGGGGAATCGGCAGCAGCAGTAGTCGGGTTATCAGAGCAATCCGAAGCAGTTGAATAGTGGGAAGTATCATGTCTTTACCACTAGCTTGTGTAAGCATGATCAAAAGCTTCACAAAAGGGTCGTGAACTCTGTTGAACCGGCGGTACCTCAGTATTTGCGCTGGTCTGAACAACCCATTCTATGGAGTCGAGAGGATCACCCACCCCGGGTTGATAATCCGGGTCATCAGGCCTTAGTGGTGGCACCTCAAGTTGGGGGGTGTAAGTTCACCAAGGTGCTTATGGACGGGGGGAGCAGTATCAATATCCTTTACTATGATACATTCCGCCGTATGGGATTGACAGATAAGAGTCTTAAACCGTCGAACACCGTTTTTCATGGTGTGGTGCCTGGTAAATCGGCATATCTAGTGGGCAATATAGCCCTAGAGGTGTCTTTTGGAGATGATCATGATTCAAGGTCAGAAACGTTGACTTTTGAGGTGGTGAAAATCAAGAGTCCGTATCATGTCATGTTCGGACGACCGGCTTATGCCAAGTTCATGGCGAGGCCGTGTTATGTTTATCTACAGCTTAAGATGCCGGGTCATAAGGGGACCATCAAAGTACATGGGAGCAGGAAGATTGCTTTGGAATGTGAAGAGGGTGATGAGGCTTATGCTGAGTCAGTTTATGCCACAGAGGAGCTGAAGTTTTATAAGGACAATGTTGATCCGGCAGATATGACTTCTCTGAAGAAGCCAACTACAGAGCATGATCCGGCACTGAAATTTAAATCAGCTGTAGACACTAAAATAGTTGATTTTGTTCCTGGTGATTCATCTCAGCAGTTCAGCATTAGCGCTAACCTGGATCCCAAATAGGAAAGCGTGCTCATCGAGTTCATCTGTGAGAACCAGGACATCTTTGCATGGAAGCCTTCTGACATGCCAGGTGTACCGAGGGAACTCGCTGAGCACACCCTTAACATAGATCCTAAGTTTAAACCGGTCAGGCAGTTTCTCCGCCGCTTCAACGAAGAGAGGCGTAAGGCTATTGGAGAGGAGGTAGCCCGGCTTTTGGTAGCAGGGTTTATCGTGGAGGTCTTTCACCCTGAGTGGCTGGCTAATCCGGTACTAGTTCTTAAGAAAAACGACACTTGGCGGATGTGTGTGGACTACATGGACTTGAACAAGGCTTGTCCAGCTGACCCCTTTGCTCTCCCTCGTATTGATCAAATCATTGATGCTATGGCGGGGTGTGACCGTTTGTGTTTTCTGGATGCTTATTCTGGTTATCATCAGATCAAAATGGCAGTTAAAGACCGGGAGAAGACATCTTTCATAACTCCCTTTGGAGCCTTCTGCTATGTATCTATGCCTTTTGGGCTCAAGAGTGCCCGGGCGACTTATCAGCGTTGTGTTCAGAATTGTTTTCATAAGTAGATTGGGCGCAATGTTCATGCATATGTGATGACATTGTGGTGAAATCTAGGAAGGAGGAAACACTGATAGATGACTTGAAGGAAACCTTTGATAACCTCTGGGTTTATAAGATGATGCTTAATCCGGCCAAATGTGTCTTTGGTGTTCCGGCAGGCAAGCTCTTGGGTTTTCTGGTGTCTAACAGGGGCATTAAGGCTAATCTGGAGAAGATCACAACTATCACCTCTCTGGCTAAACCGGCATGTATCAATGACGTTCAACGTTTAGCGGGCTGGATTTCGGCTTTGAGCTGGTTTATCAGTCGTCTTGGGGAGAAGTCTATCCCTTTATATCAGATGCTAAAGAAAACAGATGACTTTGTCTGGAGCGACGCGGCTGATAAAGCGTTTGAGGATTTGAAGAGACAGTTAGCTGAACCGCTAGTCCTTGTAGTTTCGGTCGATAAAGAGCCCTTATTGCTATATGTGGCTGCTAATGTCCGGGCTGTTAGTGTGACTATTGTTGTGGAGCGCAAGGAGGCTGGAAAGGAGTATCCGGTTCAGCGGCCAGTTTATTATACCAGTGAGGTGCTTATTGAGTCGAAGCAGAGGTATCCGCATTGGCAGAAGCTGGTGTATGGGCTTTTCATGGCAAGCCGAAAGCTCAAGCATTATTTTTAGGGTCATCCTATCACAGTGGTCAGTTCAGCCCCTCTGGGAGATATCATTCAAAACAGAGAAGCAACTGGCCGGATTACCAAATGGGCTATTGAGCTTGGACCTCACGGGATAAAATATACGCCTCGCACAACAATCAAATCCCAAGAACTTGTGGACTTCATCAATGATGGGACAGAGTTGCAGGCACCGGAGGAAAAGCCAGATAACACATATTGGACCATTCACTTTGATGGGTCTAGACAGTTGGAGGGCTCGGGGGCTAGAGTCATATTAACTTCCCCACGAGGTGACAAGTTTTGTTATGTTCTCCTCTTAATGTTCCCTTGCACTAACAATGCAGCTGAGTATGAGGCCTTACTCCATGGTCTGAGGATGGCTAAGGAGATGAACTTAAGCCGGGTTAAGTGCTTCGGTGACTCGGACCTGGTGGCTCAGCAGGTATCTGGCACTTGGGATTCTAAGGATCCACTCATGGCTGCATATCGATGAGAGGTGGACATAGTGGCTGGTCATTTCAAGGGTTATCAAGTTGACCATATAGACCGGCGAAAGAATGAGGCGGCGGACGCTTTAAGTTGTCTAGGCTCTCAGCGTAAACCGGTGCCACCTAATGTCTTCCTTGACGTACTTCATAATCCTCGGTCAAGATACCCATAGAGGAGGAGTTGGCTATTCCTGACCCGGAGGCCCAGTTGGTGGCGGCTTTGCATGTTATACCAGATTGGACAGTCCCGTACCTGGCTTACATGAACCGAGGCGAGTTACCGGATGATGAAACCTTGGCCCGACAGATAATCCTGCGATCCAAGTCAATGACCGTTATCAATGGGGAGCTACATCATTACAGTGTCATAGGAGAAATTCAGCGTTGTGTGTCTCCTCAAGAGGGTTGTGAGATTTTGCGAGAAATCCATGAAGGAGATTGTGGTCACCACGCCGGTTCAAAATCCTTGGTGGCTAAGGCTTTTCGTCACGGCTTCTATTGGTTGACGGCTCATGCTGATGTTGAGGATTTAGTAAAAAGGTGTGACGGTTGTCAAAAATTTGCACACCGCGCTCATGTTCCGGCTCAAGAGTTGAGAATGACTCCAATCACTTGGTCGTTTGCAACTTGGGGGCTAGATATGGTTGGACCTTTTAAGAGGTCCAAAGATAAGAAGACCCACCTCTTAGTGGCAGTTGATAAATTTACCAAGTGGGTAGAGGCAGAACCAGTCAACAAGTGTAATGCGGCCATGGCGGTTCAATTCATCAAAAAGGTGATATTCCGGTTTGGTTTTCCACACAGCATCATAACTGATAATGGTACTAATCTATCCAAGGGTGCGATGGAGGAGTTTTGTCAATGAGAGCACATCCGACTTGATGTGTCATCAGTGGCTCACCCTCAATCTAATGGTCAAGCAGAAAGGGCAAACCAAGAGATCTTGAGAGGAATCAAAACCCGGCTTATGGTTCCTTTAAAGCGGACGCCGGGTTGTTGGGTGGAGGAGTTACCTTCCGTATTGTGGAGTATCAACACCACACCAAACAGATCTACGGGTTACACGCCTTTCTTCATGGTTTATGGAGCAGATGCGGTTCTCCCTAGTGACATCCGTCATGACTCGCCCCGTGTGGCGGCTTACGTTGAAGCTGAAAATGAGAAGGCACATCAGGACTCACTGGACCTATTAGATGAGGAGCATGATCTCGCAGCGGCGCGGTCGGCGATTTATCAACAAGATCTTCGACGTTATCACAGCCGCCGAGTTAAGACCAGAACTTTTCAAAAGGGCGATCTGGTGCTCCGGCTCATCCAGGATCAGACTGACATGCACAAGTTATCCCCGCCTTGGGAAGGACCTTTTGTGGTCAGCAAAAACCTGCACAACGGGTCATACTACTTTATCGATGTTCGAGAGCACAAAGACTCACGCAAATCGGAGGAGGTGACCCAGCGGCCATGGAATATAGCTCTTCTTCGGCCTTACTATACTTGAGCCACAGGCTCTTCTTATGTACATACTTATGATAATGTATATATTATATAATAAACCAGAGCCTCAGCTAAAGCGGGGTATCTGTTATTTTTTACATCGTGTGTGGTTACATGGGGGCTTCTACTTATAAAGCGGAGTTCTACTAACCCGGTTTATGAAGCTACACCGATATAAAGGAAATCACTAGGGGGCTTGGTCGTATTCGAACCATAGCTACACCTCTTGATCGGCTTAAGGCAAAATAGGGAAATCACTAGGGGGCTTGGTTGAATTTACACCATAGCTACACCTCTTGATCGGCTTAAAGCCAAAAGGAAATTATGTGGAACCAAAGAGAGTCTATTGCATAAAGCACAACTCAAACATAGGTAACCACTGAGCATAGCTCAAACATTACTTGGGGGCTCCTTGCTTCTCAAAGAACAACGAGATTGCACCCTTGTAATAGGCTATCAAGCTAGGCTTGGAAGCCAAGTGTATTCACCTAAAACCCTGGGTTATCCTGCCTCTTTAAGTAAGCCACTCCGTCCAGGTAAACCTGGTATGACCCATCGAACGTTTGACAAGTCAATCTCATAGACCCTGAACTTGTCAAAGTTAAAACGATGATTGGTTAAATATTGAGGTCCATATTAAAAGGCTTTGAAAAATGTTTTAACTCAGCAGCCTGGCAGCCCATGAAAAGCCTCGATTTAGGTCCTGGCAGCCCATGAAAAGCCTTGCATATTTCTTTTGTATTTGTTGTTTTAAACATCTTTTGATAAGGGATTTATGAATATTTTTTGATAAACCGGTGTTTATTACAACCCGGCATGGCTTTCAACACTAAGTTGTCATTACATGGTCGGTTTTAATCCGGCAATAATATTGCTCCGGTCTGGTTTGACTACAGTTCACCACAATTATATGCATAAACCGGTGTTTACCATCACCCGGAAAGATTTTGGTATGAACCGACAAGGATGCAAGGAGTCATCAACACTCCAGATTGGTGTTATCATCTTTTGTTATAACAACAGTTGGTAAGCCAAACGAGATATACCACAGGTATCATCTATTGTATATCTATATATTACAGCCTTGGTTCGGCATCCAGGTTATATATATGCTTGGGCACCATGACCCGTCCAGCGGTAAACCGCTAGGACACTTTCAATTTTTTTTGCAGGAATAAGATAAATAAAGCCACTGTGGATTATGCATATAATAGATCCCAAAAGCATGGCGAGTTATCAATGTCAAGCACAACAAGTATGCTCGATGGCATAAGCAGATAAGTATTTGAACTAGCCTATTACAAGGCGCTTTAGTGCCCACACAGGATAATTGTTTCTACAAGTTTGGCAAATGATTAAACCGGCTTCCGGATTACGATTCTTCATCCGGATAGCTTGAAGATTGAGGGTCATCTTGAGCGGGTGCATTCTCCTCATCCCTACCCAGTCGCTGGAAATCAATCATTGACCAATCAATTCCAGTTAAAGCTTGAAAATGGCTTCTTCATGAATAAGGTTGGAAGGGTCAATGTCAGGAGCGTAAGTGTGCTTACGGATTGGCGGAACAAGATCTTCTACATTATGAATCGGCGCGGGCTGTCTTTTCCCCTCAACATCGTAAACCGGTTGATAATGAGATAGATTTATGTCATCCGCCAATTTGCTTGCTATAGGCCGCATTTCCTTTGTCAGCCTTCGGAGATCATCGTTGTTGAATTCGGTGCCATCTTTCTTCACGCTGGGGTAGCCTTGGCCGATATCTGCCGGTTCAAGATCTGGAATCCACGCCTTGGCCCGGATTAGTACGGTCAGCGCACCTGACCTTGCGGCTGATCTCTTCAGTTCATCCAACCGGGCAGGCAGCTTGGCCAGCTTTTCGATGGTCTCTTTTATCAGCGCTGGAGGAGGTTTGTTATAAGATGCAGTGCAAATGGCTCGCTGGGATCCAGAATACAGCTGTTCTATCAAAGTATAGGTCGCTTTAAGTTTCATCCGCATGTAGGAGCCCAGATGAGTAATCCGTGTCCCTGTCATGGTAAAGCGTCAGTAATCCGGCCTTTGATAAGATATTATGGATTGGGAAAACTTCATATGAGGAAACTCACCAAATACAGTAGAGGTCATGGCATTAATATGCCGCTTTAAGCCGGTCAGTTCTTCAACCATCGGCTTCAAGGCTGCTTCTGCATCTTCGGCCTTCTTTGTCAAACCGGACTTCTCGGCATCCTAGTATGCACGTTCCTTCTTAAAATTTTCTTTCAGCTTCTCCATGGCTGCTAAGGCTTTAGTCAGTTCCTCCTTGGCTTTGGCAGCTTCCACTTGCTGAGACTCGATGTTGTCTTGAAGATCAGCGGTTTGGGAGTCCTTTTTGCTCAGCTCAGCCTGTAAAGGAATGACATATCATCAGTGGGAAGTATATATTTGAAGTACCAAGCACATAACAAGTTATGCACTTTGTACTTGGGGGCTAATGCCTATTTTCTCTGTTGTCAGAAATTTTTACAAGTCCCAAATACAATGCAAACATTATCTGTGGCACTTGGGGGATAATGTACATCTGTTGAAAGTTGAAGCATTGATTAAAGAGCCAGTTTACCTTGGAAAGATAAACCGGCCCTTGGGGGAAACACAGATGAAAACTACAGGAATACAACGATAAAGTACCGGTTTATTTCAAAGGATCACCTGGCATATGGAGGATAAGTATGCAAGGGTTGAGATATTACAAAGTCCCCATTTATGATTGCTATCATAAACCGGCCCTTGGGGGCTACTAGAGTTGGTATTTGCAATTGGACTTAAGAAAGGAAAAGTTCTGTCATTACCTCATAGCGCTCCTTCATCAGATTCACCAAACCGGCTTCATAATCATGGTTTGTGTGCAGACAGTTTAGAAAGCCAGAGTGGAGTTCTTGAGCACTGAAGTGGGCATAGCTTGATAAATCGGTGCTCCACTTGCCTTTCTCCATGGCAGCACGTTCTTCTTTGGCACTATGTTTTGCCAATACAACAGGTTGGCCAGGAGAGGTGTGGCCAATACCGATAATGATAACCTCATATTCTTTATTTCCAACAGCCTTTTCTGGAGTTGATGGAGTATCGGTCATCTTCACTGGACTAGAAGATCCGTCATCAGCCTGGATTGGACTGGCTGGTTTATCATCTGGCACAGCGGTATCAACTTCTGTTTGCTCATTCAAATCATGATCCGAAGGGGGTGGTTCATGAACAACGGTGTCTACATGAGGACCTTCCAGTTCAGTGGTTTGCTCCGGTTCAACAACCAATTCTTCAGACGGTTTATTCACCCAAGTTTTCTTGTTGGGTCTAGCCTTGGCTCTAAAAAGGACAAGATGCAAGGATGAAAATAGCATGCAAATACAAAGAGTCAAAAGATTCAGTTAAAACTTACCCAGCAATGGTCTTAAGGGGAGGGAGTTGTGTTGTTGTTGACTCGCCAGAGGATGAAGGAGGTGTCACCTAATAATTTGAATCAGACGGATTAAGAGGTTGTCGGTAATAGCCGGCCTTGGGATAAGAAGTTTCAGAAGTGGGTGAGACCTCAGTTCGGCATTTCCGGACCAGGGTATTCGGTAAACTGGTCGAAGTGATCGTTTGACCGTTGTGTCGGGTTGTGCGGCGAGCCTCGTGTTGCTGCTTCTTCAAAATAAATGTTGGATCCAAGTGAGCGAGAGGGTGAGAAAATCTTACTTTCCAGACTGCTTGACGGATTTTTTGTATTGGCAGAGAGTCTGAACCGGAGGAAAGGATAATTACCTCTGCATCGTCAGCTTGGCTGCCCTCAACGTCCTCCTGATAAATATCATTGTCAATAAGATGCATGAAAAGTGAACCAAGTGAATCAAGTTCTACCTCTGCGTCCGGTTCGTCTGGGTCGTCATCAAGCTCTAAACTGATGGGTTCAGGCGCTTTTCTCTTCATGGTTTTCTTGACAGCTTTTGTTTTAGGAAGAGAAGGCTTCACCGCTTTCTCTTGAGGTTTGTTTTTCCAGAACAGATCATCACCCTGTTTAAAAATGGGAAGAGGGTGTCGTGGAATTTTCACGGCAGATGTCCTTAGTGTCAGGACTTAGTCGCGAGGCCAACGCATCTATGTGGCAGCTTGAGAGGGGTTGAGTGGGACGAGAGACACAATGTTTTACCCAGGTTCGGCCCCTCACGGTGGAGGTAAAAGCCTACATCCTGCTTCATTGATATTGATGATGATCGCGGTTACAAGAGTGCTCTATTTCGAGAGCTATTGTCTAAACCTAACTTGTCCAACTTGTGGAACTTGTGAATCTTATCCCTTTTGGGGAGCCCTGCCCCTCCTTATATATGTTGGAGGGGCGGGTTACATGTAGAGTCCTATTAGGATTAGGACTAGTCTATCTCTAATACAAACCGGATATAAGTCCAGGTCTTAACTCCTTGTAGGACAAATATTCCTCATGCCTTTCCTCTTAAACCGGCCCACCGTTAAACGTGAACCGGCCTTCTAGGCCTTGGGCCTTGTCATCCATCTGTCCCGCCCGCCGGATCACCAGTGAGTCATAATGACCAGGTGGGTTGCTTGTAGACCGCCAGGTCAGGGCGGGTTGCTAGTAACTCACCAAGTGTCAGCGGGGTCTTCAGATAAACCGCCAAGTCCTGGCCGGGTTAACTTCCGGCCGGTTTACGCCGCGGGGTATATCCCCGACATTAGCCCCCAAGTTTAGCTTGGATTTATTCATGGTAAACTTATGCTGCAAAATAAACACAAGAACAAATTTGACAGGTTATGCTCCGGGTTAAGAATTTTTGTAAACCGGTACCTGATCATCCTTAAGTCCTTGTTATTTCCTCCTTCTAAGAAATCCGGGTCAACAGACCAGCTTCATAATCAATTTGCCGACCTTGGTTTGTCACCGAGAAATATCGTGAAGAATAACTCCTTTGACTCAGCTCCCGAAGCGCCGGTTTAAGAAACATGGGTCTGAAAATACTTATCTGATATTCAACCGGTTTGAAGACTTAAAACTTGCCGGTTTAATATTACCAAAATAGCCAGTTTATAAATATTGATGGCGTCGGGTCATAATTGTTGTCGACACCGGGTCATGTAATTGATCTTCCTGATTTGCTCAAAACTGATAAAATGAAGATGTTCCTCCTTTATATGCATAATACCTGTAGCCCCCAAGTCTTAAGAGGAGAACATAGTGATAACTTAAGACTTGCTCCAATAAGTGTTTCAACCTTGAAGAAATCCGGTTTGTTCATCTCAATCATATAAACTGAATACTCCATATATGTAGCCCCCAAGTGCCGGGTTGTCATGCTTGCAGCAACCTGGGACTTGTAATTGCTTATAAAAACTTCAATCAGTGTAACCCCCAAGGGCCGGGTCATTATGCAATAATGAGCAGGAACTTTGTAAATATAATTATATAGATTTTAGCAGTGATGTGTAGCCCCCAAGGGCCGGCTTAGTAAGATAATACTGAACCGGGACTTGATATATACTTCAATGAAAATAACATCATATGATGTAACTCCCATCATGGGGCTTGAACCCACGTCCACATGGTTAAGAGCTTTGTGCTTTACCAACTGAGGAGTGGACCCTTCAACATAATGGATAAAAACTTGTGTACCTTGAATTGTTGACAGGAGCAATTGGTAGCCCCCAAGGGCCGGCTCATTATAATATGATGAGTCGGGTCTTCAGTAAGACTAAAAATGACTTGGCATTAGCCCCCAAGTGTCATGATGCATGCTTGCAGCGACATGAGACTTGCATGTAATCTCGATTTGAATAATGTAGCCCCCAAGTGCCGGGTTGTAAGCCTGCAGCGACTCGGGACTATTCCTTCCATTGTAGAATAAATCATATCATTTGATAAAATAATAACCATTGCGCTAAAGCGACTTTGAAAACTCAATAATACCGGTTATTAATAACCAAAAAAATCCAGCCATGTTGGCTATTCAAGATAATATAATCCGGTATGAAAACCTTATTCATTCAATATCATAATGAAAATCCAGCCAAGTTTGGCTATTTGAATAATATAACCCAATGATTTATAAGCGCATGATTCCAATGGCGCAATCCAAATATATATACTGGCGACTTATAGTCCAAAGCCAGGCCGGTTTAACAAACCTGTTTCTGCATACAACAAGTTTAAAGTGTCCTAGCGGTTTACCGCCGGACGGGTCATAATGCCCAACATATAACCTGGGTTTATAACCAAGGCTGCACTTTAAAAATATGAAATATATCATACCTGTGACATTGAATCACATTGTTGGTTTACCAACTTTTTGTAGTAAGAGTGATAACCCCAATCTCGAGTACTGATAACTCTTTCCATATTGTGCCGGTTTATAATAAAACCATACCGGGTTATGATAGACACCGGATTATCCATATATAATACTGGCGACTTGTAGTCGAACCGGACCGGGTTAATAATCGCCGGATTATAATTGGTCATGTACTGACAACTTGTAGTTGAAGGTCGAGCCGGGTTGATAAACACCGGTTTACTCCATAAGAGGATGTTAAGAACAAGGATCAAACCGGGCAAATAGTCTCCGGATTGACGTGAACTATGTTTCGTCAATTGATTGGTTGAAAACTTTGTCGGTTTTAAAAAAACACAATAAAAAGGAAAAAAGTATCTTGCAAAGAAAAGTGTGAAGCAAAAGCAATGACAAAATCGTTTGCAAAAAAGATTTATTTTAGCTGATCAAATGGCGTTACCATGGCCGAACACGACCAAGCTCCTGTTAGGGGTAACTATGGTTCTAGTCAGCTAGGTCCCCAAATGAAACCATGGCATTTATGCCGACCAAGTGGCATGGCAATGGTTCGGGTTCGACCAAGCCCCCAAGTGATTCTGTGGCCTTAGGCCGATCAAGAGGCATGACTGGTTCAAACATGACCAAGTCCCCAAGTGATCTGGTGGCTCTCGCCTATCAAGAGGTATTGTATTGGTTCGGACACGACCAAACCCCCAAGTGATATGATGCTTTTGAAAAGCTAACTCAAGGGGTAAACCAGAGGCCGCTTTAGAACAACTCCGTGTAACCACACATGATGTAAAAGAACAGAGACCCCGCTTTATGAAGCAGAAGCCCCCATGTGAATAATAATATATCAGGCCAGTAAGGCGGGATACCAATGTTTGAACCGCGCATCGTGGCAGCAGGTCCTCTTCGGCAATTTTTAACTTTTTGCAAGAGATAAATTCTTCTTGAACCGGGATCTTGAACCGGGTATTGAGAGCTTCAAAGCTTTGTGGGAGACATCTTTCCCTTAAACCGGATTTTAAACCGAAATCTTCATTTTCAGCCAGAAAATTTTCTGACGACCTTTAAACTCGAGTTTGCGAGAAGTTAATTCCTTTTTGAACCGGACATTGTTAAACTGGATTTGAGCGCTCCAGAGCTTTGTGGGAGAACAGATTTCCCTTGAACTGGGCTGTAAACCGGATATTTGAGAGCTGCAGTCAGACTGACTTCCCTTGAGCCAGATTTTACACCGGAATCCTTTCTGATGACCTGGATCTTATTCATTGAGCCGGGATTTTGTAACTGTCATATACTTTCTAAACCGGAAATTTTCTGACGGCCTTTAAACTTTCATCAATATAACAGTAGCCTCCAGGACTGGGTTATCTTTCCCTCCATCATCCTGGGGTTCTTAAACCGGCTGAAACTGGCAAGATTTGCTGAGTCATGTCATCGTAGCCCCCGAGTCTCAGAGGTGACTCAAGGAGTTGGCTTGAGACTCTCCATATTTGGCCGTGATATAAACCGGCATAACGTGTATATCATTGGCGTTGATAGCACGATGTAAATCCATAGAAAGTTGAGGTGACTACGGCGGGTTGTAAATGATCCCATATGAGCCGTGTCAGCAACTCGGCCAATGGTTCCTTCCAACTGGCGATTTGAAGTTAACCAAAACTGTAGTGGCGGTGACTTGTGCGCCTGCCCATTGAACCATCCAGTGCAAACGGCGGTTGATAATAATTTGTCTCCAATTTGAAAGAAAACCGGGCTACCCAAGCTGTGACTTACTCATACCCAATAAACAGCTAATGCGGACAGGTGTTGTAACTGTAACATCCCAAATTTTCAATTTGGAATGTTATACATTAGATCATCATGCATATCATATTTTATTTTGATTTTGGTTTTGATCCTAGAAAATCCTAAGCAACTCAAGGACCCACGGAGAGAGTTGGGGATTTCGTTATTTACATATTTGAGTTTTCTCAAATTTTGTAAACAGGATCATTTGATTTTATTTATTTTATCATCAATTATTTCTATTACAAAAATATGAGAGAGGGAATAAAATGACTTTCCCAAAATATAGAAATATTGAGGATTTAATAAAAAAATCAAATAAGATTTATTTCGGAGTTTTTCGGTATTTTTATTTGAATTTAGGAAAAATGCGCGTTTTTCAAAATTGCATTTAGGGCCCAAATAAAAGTTCACTTTATCGGGCTTGATTTTAGAAACCCGGGAAAATTTATTTTAGGATTTTTGGAGTCCGTTTAGTATTTCTTTTTATTTTTTTTCCGAGCATAATTCTTTAAAAAAAAGAGCGGAACCGACTATGGGCCGTACTCGGCCAGGACTCCCCTGGCCGGGGCCTTTATAAGCCGGGGCAAGCCAGCCCGAAGGCCAGCCGCCCCGAAACCCTAGGCCCAGCCGCCGCCGCCGCCCCGCCGCCGATTCCGCCGGAGCCGCGCGTCGCCCGAGGTTTGCCGCCCTCGAAATCCGTGCCTTTTTTTAGGAAAAAAAATTCCGTTCGTCGTTTTCTTTTTCGTCGGATTTTTCCGCGGTTATTTTCTGATCGCGATTTCTGATCCGATTTACGTTTTAGTATAACTTTTCGCTCGTTTATCGGAATCAGGCGATTCAAGCGCCTTGAGTTTCGTCTCGAAACCCTCTTTCCGAATAATCAACTTAAACAAGTTTTTGCTACAGTAAAACTTGACTTAGATCCAGATTACTAGAACGAAGTTGTTTTCTTTCGCTGTTTGATTTCTTTTGCTTCGTTCGATTTGATTCTTTTTGCAAACCAGGGTTCTTAAGTTGAAATTTCTGGTCAGATCTTCTATTTGAGTTTTACTTGTGCATTATATGAGTACTAATTGTATGCTTGTTTGTTTGTCTGCGATAGAATACCCAGAGTGCGCCGCCTGTTACTTTGAATCCCTAGGTTTTGCGGATCATCAGCAAGGCAAGTAACACTTTGATCATACCTTTTTCTACAACCCAGTTTTATTGCATTAGATCAATCCTCACACATTGCATGATTATGATCTAATTAAATTGTGGGATGGGAAGTAGATGAGGTAGTATCTATTACCTGTTTATTATCAAACCTTTGGGAGTTATTTTCTACGTTTGCTTATCATGCCATGCTATGCTAGTAGACGTGGATTGGGTGAGTGATATCCATGACAGATGTGAGATTGTTAATTAATGGTTTATCTAAGGTGGCAACCTAAACACACATCTGGGTGGATTGAGGCACCTGGGTATTCCAGGACTTGCCTGTTTTTCTTTGGACCGCCACCCAGGCTCAAAGGGATCATGAGATTATTCATACTAGAAACTTCCGTGTGCAGCCACAAGCCATTATGGGCTCTGGCATAGTTGATTAAGTCATGCGAACTCTTACAGGGTAGACTAGCAGATGTAGGGGATGTAGGTGGTACGGTCTACCCGATCGTAAGGTGCTAGCGCTTCTGAAAGACTATGTCTCGGTCATCCGTTTCTCAAACACCATGTAGTGCGAGAAATCCAACGGAGGCGATCGAGTCTTGTGGGGAAAAGTGCGCAAACCTCTGCAGAGTGTAACAAACTAATCATGGTTAGCCGTGTCCCCGGTTATGGACATCTTGAGTATCTAGTACCTGGATTATCATGTGAATCTCAACATGTTACACAAAAGTAAATTTTGTTGGGTTTAATGATGTTACTTTAATTGGGATTGAGAATGCTGTAAACCATTCTCAATGTTTAACAAACACCATGATAGTAATTAAATTTATTCCTTTGAAGTAGGGAAAAATTGGCTTTACGCAAAAACTGTAACCATAGAGCTTTCCACCAGCCAAATATGCATATAGTATAGCTGTTGCATTCCTTTACTCTCTATGTGTTACCTTGCCAACATATTCCATGTGCTGACCCATTCTCGGGCTGCAACGTTAATGTTGCAGACTTTTCAGACGACGATTAAGGAGTTTTTAGGTCGTGGTTCTATACTCAGTGATGCCGTTGGAGTTGATGGACTCACTTATCTTCCAAGCCTTCCGCTGTTATCGTTATTAGATGGCCTTAAGCCATATTTATTGTAATAAGTTCTCTTTTGAGACACTCGATGTAATAAGTGTGTGATTGCTACTCTGCTATAAATCCTTCGAGTACTGTGTGGTGTCAGCATTACTGATCCAGGGATGACACCGGAGCACAGAGATCAGACTGTTTGAGGTCTGGTCGCTACAGAGATGGTATCAGAGCACACGCTGACTGTAGGACACGACCACTAAGCTAAAGACCTAGATCACTACTCACTCTCTTCTCTTCTGACCTCTCATCTTTTCTACTCTTTAGGATGGCGGATGCAAGGAACAAGTTCACACAACCAGATGAAGATACACCCTTTGGACGCCACTTGAAGGAAGTCACTAGATACCTGAACATAGGAATACCAAGCTTCACGGGAACCTACAACGCCACTTTACCTGAAGAAGAGCGCTGGATGATTCAAGTTCAAGTTCCAGGAAGGACGTTCATGCCAGTCACTGAGCCCATAGAGTTTTCTTTTGATGCACCAACTTGGAGTCTAGGAAAGAGTATGGCAGCTCACATTGCCATGGGACGCATTGGCGAAGTCTACCGCAAGGATCTCAAGGATACTATCTACCAGATTTGTGGGTGCCGAGATGAACACTGGGAGATGATCAGCACCAGGAAAGATAGATCAATTGCAGCTTTTATTCAGGAGTTAAATCAGCACATTCGACGACAGGAGAATCAGATGTGCGCCGACATGATAGATCTGAAGAAGGCTAAGACTAGAATCAAGGAACTGGAGGAAGAACTCAAGGCTACACGCGAAGATTATGAAGAAGAAATTGAAGTATTGGTGGATAAGAATGCCGACCTAACTATGAAGCTAGCAGTATTTATGGGAGGCCCGACACCAGTAGATGAAGACGAAGAACCCAAGGAGATTAGCCCGGAAGACTACATCATCATTGACGGCACCGACTCGGAACAAGATAGTAGCAATGATGACTATGTTGATGAAGCAGGAGCAGATATCATGGAGTCTACAACCGTAGAATATTTCTAGTAGACCACCTCATCAGTAGTAGTAGTCCACCATGTAAATTTAGTAGTCCGAGCACTTTTGCGATAGCTAGATCGATTGTATGCCTTGTTTGATTGAATGAAGTGAATTGTTTGCTTTTGCCTCATGTGCATATGGGTAGTGTTTTCTCTTTAGACCCCCTCTATTCTTATATCTCGTCTTTTCTAAACCCTCAGATGCCTCCGAGACGTGACCCCGGATTTGCCTTTCCGTCGGAGCTCACCCAGTTGATCCAGCAGCAGAACACCTTGATGCAGTTGCTAGTTCAGAATCAGAATCAGGGGAACAACAACAACAACAACCCACCACCACCACCACCACCTGTTGACCACTTAGCCCATTTTCTTAGGCTGAATCCGCCGGTGTTTTCCAGTAGCACCGAGCCGATAGTAGCAGATGATTGGCTCCGCAAGACAGCTAGGGAGTTGACCACAGCAGGATGCACAGATGCGGAGAAGGTGAAGTTTGCCGCACATCAGTTAGAAGGACCCGCAGCATCCTGGTGGGAGAATTTCACAGCCACCTTCCCAGTCGACACTGTCACATGGGACCAGTTTCAGCAGGCTTTCCGTACTGCCCATGTTTCAGCAGGAGCAATGGCCATGAAGAAGCGTGAGTTTCGTAACTTGCGCCAAGGAGGACGGACAGTTGGCCAGTATGTGGAGGAGTTTAGTAAGCTAGCACGTTATGCCCCAGATGACGTTGCTACGGATGCAGCTAAGCAGGAGAAATTCCTGGAAGGACTGAATGATGAGTTGAGTATGCAGTTGATGGTAGCCACCTTCAACAACTACCAGGAGTTGGTAGATCGTGCTCTTATGATTGAAGGGAAGCAGCAGCAAATTGAGAACCGCAAGAGGAAGTATGGACAAGGAAAGTATAATTCAGGAGCTCAGCAGAAGCCACGTTTTACCCCTAGACCGGGAGGACATTTTCAGCATACCCATGGAGTAGGTAGCTCGCACAATCACAATGGCACCAAGAATGGTAATGGGAATGGAGGAAGCAATGGCCAGAACCGCAGCACCCCATCAACCCCAGCCAAGAGAGATCTGAGTCAAGTCACCTGTTTCAAGTGTTCCAAGACCGGACATTATGCCAATGAATGTCCTGAAGGCCAAAACGGCAATGGAAGCTCTGGAAAGAAGCCGAACCCTTTCAACAGGGGACAGGTGAACCACGTTAATGTGGAGGAGGTTGAAACTCAGCCCGATGCAGTAATAGGTAAGTTTTTGGTTAAGTCATTTACTGCACTCGTTCTTTTTGATACTGGTGCATCGCATTCATACATCTCAAGGGGATTTGTGGATAAGTATAACCTACCAACCCAAGCCCTTAGGTCACCCATGTTAGTAACCTCGCCAGGAGCAGAGTATGTGGCTAGTCTATGGTGTGATCGGTTACCATTAAGGATTGGTAACTATGTTTTTCACCTAGTAGTATTGGAATCTCAAGGATTGGATGTGATATTAGGCATGGATTGGTTATCAAAGTATGAAGGGAATATTGAGTGTGCTAGTAAGTCAATTTTGCTTACCACACCAGAAGGGAGAAGGATCAAGTATGTATCCCGGCATGTGCCAAAGAGGACCCAAGTAAATTGCCTAACAGGAGTTGTGCAGGAGGAAGTACCAGTGGTAAGGGATTTCCCTGATGTATTTCCAGAAGAGTTGCCAGGCATGCCACCAGATAGAGATATTGAGTTTTTGATTGAGCTATTGCCAAGCACTGGGCCAATATCAAAGAGACCATATAGGATGCCAACAAAAGATTTGGTGGAAATTAAGAAGCAGATTAAGGAGTTACTGGATAAGGTTACATTCGCCCAAGTTCTTCGCCTTGGGGATCACCAGTACTTCTAGTGGAGAAGAAGGATGGATCGTTAAGGATGGTTGTTGATTATCGAGGATTGAACGAAGTAATGATCAAGAACAAGTACCCACTACCAATGATCAACGATCTGTTTGATCGATTGCAAGGATCTAAAGTTTTTTCCAAGATCGATTTGCGATCAAGATACCACCAGTTGAAGATTCGAGAACAGGATATTCCGAAGACAGCTTTTACCACCAGGTATGGGCTGTATGAGTATACCGTTATGTCATTTGGTCTGACTAACGCGCCTGCCTATTTTATGAACATGATGAACAAAGTGTTTATGGAGTTTTTGGATAAGTTCGTCGTAGTGTTCATTGATGATATCCTGGTATATTCGAAGAATGAAGAGGAGCATAAGGAGCATTTGCGTTTGGTACTTGGAAAGCTCAGAGAACACCAATTATATGCCAAGTTCAGCAAATGTGAGTTTTGGTTGAAGGAAGTAGGATTCCTCGGACACGTTATATCCGGAGAAGGTATAGCAGTAGATCCCGCTAAAGTTGAAACCGTGACCAAGTGGGAAGCCCCAACAACAGTTGGAGAGATCCGGAGTTTTCTTGGACTCGCAGGATACTACCGGAGGTTTATTGAGAATTTCTCAAAGATTGCGAAGCCTATGACGGAGTTGTTGAAGAAGGATACTAAGTTCAAATGGACTGAGGAGTGTGAGGCAAGTTTTCAGGAATTGAAGAACCGTTTGGTTACCTCACCAGTGTTGATTTTGCCAGATCAGACCAAGGATTATGAGGTGTATTGCGACGCTTCACGTCGAGGACTTGGAGCAGTGCTTATGCAGGAAGGGAGAGTTGTTTCGTATGCTTCACGACAACTGAAGCCTCACGAATTGAATTATGCCATGCATGATTTGGAGTTAGCAGCCGTAGTGCATGCCTTGAAGACATGGAGACATTTCCTCATCGGAAATCATTGTGAGGTGTACACGGATCACAAGAGTTTGAAGTACATTTTCACGCAGAAGGAGTTGAACCTCAGACAAAGGAGATGGTTGGAGCTCATCAAGGATTATGATATGAGATTGCATTATCATCCCGGGAAGGCTAATGTAGTAGCTGATGCATTAAGCCGCAAGAGCCATGTCAATACGTTAATGACGGGAGAAATACCCAAGGAGTTAGCAGAAAATCTTCGTGAACTATGTGTGGAAATAGTTCCGAGAGGCTATGTAGCAGCACTAGAGATTCAGTCAACTTTGATGGATAGAATCAGAGAAGCTCAGAAAACTGACAAAGAGATTGCCGCTATAAAGGAGAAACTGAGCAAAGGAAAAGCTAAAGGATTTCGTGAGGATGAGCACGACACCCTATGGTTTGAAGACCGTGTTTATGTACCCAATGACCCGGAGATCAGAAAGTTGATTCTGCAAGAGGCACATGATTCACCGTATTCGATTCACCCAGGAAATACCAAGATGTATTTGGATTTGAAGGATATTTTCTGGTGGACCGGAATGAAGAAGGATATTGCGGAGTATGTAGCAGTTTGTGACGTATGTCAGAGAGTAAAGGCAGAGCATCAGAAGCCAGCAGGATTGTTGCAACCATTGCCGATACCCGAATGGAAGTGGGATAAGCTAGGCATGGATTTTATCACGGGATTACCAAGGACTCGTTCAGGCTATGACTCGATTTGGGTTGTAGTTGATCGATTGACGAAGGTAGCTCATTTCATCCCAGTAAAGACCACTTACACCAGTGCTAAGTTGGCAAAGATATACATGACCAGGATCGTATGTTTGCATGGAGTTCCGAGGAGCATCGTATCAGATAGAGGAACCCAGTTTACCTCAAAGTTCTGGAAGCAGTTGCATGAGACTTTGGGTACTAGGCTAGAATTTAGTACAGCTTTTCATCCGCAGACAGATGGACAGACCGAGAGAGTCAATCAGATTTTGGAGGATATGCTGAGAGCTTGTGCGCTAGATTATGGATCTAGTTGGGACGATAATTTGCCATATGCAGAGTTCTCTTACAATAATAGCTATCAGACCAGTTTGAAGATGGCCCCTTTCGAAGCTCTGTACGGAAGGAGGTGCAGGACACCGTTGTCATGGGACGAAGTTGGAGACCGCCAGTTGTTTGGACCAGATCTGATTAAAGAGTCTGAACAGAAGGTGAAGTTGATTCGCGATAGGCTCAAGGTAGCCCAGTCCAGGCAGAAGAGCTACGCAGATTCTAAACGCAAAGAGACAGTTTACGAAGTCGGAGACAGAGCTTATCTTCGAGTATCCCCACTTCGAGGGATTAAGCGCTTTGGAGTTAAGGGGAAGTTAGCGCCACGATTTGTAGGGCCATATCGAGTTTTGGAGCGTATGGGAGAAGTGGCCTACAAGTTGGAATTGCCAGGAGGATTGACAGGAGTTCATGATGTGTTCCACGTTTCTCAGTTGAAGAAGTGTCACGCGGAGATGGCTGACATACCTTTGAGAGACACAGTGCCATTAGAAGCAATTCAGTTGGATAACGATTTGACCTATGAGGAGAAACCAGTCAAGATTCTCGAGTTTGCCAGCCGAGTCACTCGCAGCAAGGTTATCAAGTTTTGCAAAGTTCAGTGGAGCCACCACACGGAGGATGAAGCCACCTGGGAGCGAGAGGAAGATTTGCTCAAGGACCACCCTCACCTATTTTCTAGCCAACCCGAATCTCGAGGGCGAGATTCATCTTAAGGGGGGTAGGTTTGTAACATCCCAAATTTTCAATTTGGAATGTTATACATTAGATCATCATGCATATCATATTTTATTTTGCTTTTGGTTTTGATCCTAGAAAATCCTAAGCAACTCAAGGACCCACGAAGAGAGTTGGGGATTTCGTTATTTACATATTTGAGTTTTCTCAAATTTTGTAAACAGGATCATTTGATTTTATTTATTTTATCATCAATTATTTCTATTACAAAAATATGAGAGAGGGAATAAAATGACTTTCCCAAAATATAGAAATATTGAGGATTTAATAAAAAATCAAATAAGATTTATTTCGGAGTTTTTCGGTATTTTTATTTGAATTTAGGAAAAATGCGTGTTTTTCAAAATTGCATTTAGGGCCCAAATAAAAGTTCACTTTATTGGGCTTGATTTTCGAAACCCGGGAAAATTTATTTCAGGATTTTTGGAGTCCGTTTAGTATTTCTTTTTATTATTTTTTTTCCGAGCATAATTATTTAAAAAAAAGAGCGGAACCGACTATGGGCCGTACTCGACCAGGACTCCCCTGGTCGGGGCCTTTATAAGCCGGGGCGAGCCAGCCCGAAGGCCAGCCGCCCCGAAACCCTAGGCCCAGCCGCCGCCAGCCCAGCCGCCGCCGCCGCCCCGCCGCCGATTCCGCCGGAGCCGCGCGTCGCCTGAGGTTCGCCGCCCTCGAAATCCGTGCCGTTTTTTTAGGAAAAAAATTCCGTTCGTCGTTTTCTTTTTCGTCGGATTTTTCCGCGGTTATTTTCTGATCGCGATTTCTGATTCGATTTTCGTTTTAGTATAACTTTTCGCTCGTTTATCGGAATCAGGCGATTCAAGCGCCTGGAGTTTCGTCTCGAAACCCTCTTTCCGAATAATCAACTTAAACAAGATTTTGCTACGGTAAAATTTTATTTAGATCCAGATTACTAGAACAAAGTTGTTTTCTTTCGCCGTTTGATTTCTTTTGCTTCGTTCGATTTGATTCTTTTTGCAAACCAGGGTTCTTAAGTTGAACTTTCTGGTTAGATCTTCTATTTGAGTTTTACCTGTGCATTAGATGAGTACTTATTGTATGCTTGTTTGTTTGTCTGCGATAGAATACCCGGAGTGCGCCGCCTGTTACTTTGAATCTCTAGGTTTCGCGGATCATCAGCAAGGCAAGTAACACTTTGATCATACCTTTTTCTACAACCCAGTTTTATTGCATTAGATCAATCCTCACACATTGCATGATTAGGATCTAATTAAATTGTGGGATGGGAAGTAGATGAGGTAGTACCTATTACCTGTTTATTATCAAACCTTTGGGAGTTATTTCTACGTTTGCTTATTATGCCATGCTATGCTAGTAGACGTGGATTGGGTGAGTGATATCCATGACAGATGTGAGATTGTTAATTAATGGTTTATCTAAGGTGGCAACCTAAACACACATCTGGGTGGATTGAGGCACCTGGGTATTCCAGGACTTGCCTGTTTTTCTTTTGGACCGCCACCCAGGCTCAAAGGGATCATGAGATTATTCATACTAGAAACTTCCGTGTGCAGCCACAAGCCATTATGGGCTCTGGCATAGTTGATTAAGTCGTGCGAACTCTTACAGGGTAGACTAGCAGATGTAGGGGATGTAGGTGGTACGGTCTACCCGATCGTAAGGTGCTAGCGCTTCTGAAAGACTATGTCTCGGTCATCCGTTTCTCAAACACCATGTAGTGCGAGAAATCCAACGGAGGCGATCGAGTCTTGTGGGGAAAAGTGCGCAAACCTCTGCAGAGTGTAACAAACTAATCATGGTTAGCCGTGTCCCCGGTTATGGACATCTTGAGTATCTAGTACCTGGATTATCATGTGAATCTCAACATGTTACTCTAAAGTAAATTTTGTGGGGTTTAATGATGTTACTTTAATTGGGATTGAGAATGCTGTCAACCATTCTCAATGTTTAACAACCACCATGATAGTAATTAAATTTATTCCTTTGAAGTAGGGAAAAATTGGCTTTACGCAAAAACTGTAACCATAGAGCTTTCCACCAGCCAAATATGCATATAGTATAGCTGTTGCATTCCTTTACTCTCTATGTGTTACCTTGCCAGCATATTCCATGTGCTGACCCATTCTCGGGCTGCAACGTTAATGTTGCAGACTTTTCAGACGACGATTAAGGAGTTTTAGGTCATGGTTCTATACTCAGTGATGCCGTTGGAGTTGATGGACTCACTTATCTTCCAAGCCTTCCGCTGTTATCGTTATTAGATGGCCTTAAGCCATATCTATTGTAATAAGTTCTCTTTTGAGACACTCGATGTAATAAGTGTGTGATTGCTACTCTGCTATAAATCCTTCGAGTACTGTGTGGTGTCAGCATTACTGATCCAGGGATGACACCGGAGCACAGAGATCAGACTGTTTGAGGTCTGGTCGCTACAGGTGCGGCCCGGTATGTTGATGTAGACCAGGCCGCGAGAGACGGACGACAAAAGCGACCGCAACATCTGAGGCAGCTCGGATAGATGAACTGACCGCGGCATTGTAAACCGGTGCGGACGGGAAAGATTGGCACCGGTGTCGTAAACCGGTGCGGACGAGCGAGTCAACCACGTCGTGTTGATGTAGTGAACAATTGTCCTGCATCAAAAACATCGCAAGCCGAAGTAATTTGTTCTTTGACAAAAACAATATGTGTCAAAAATAGACTTAGATAGATTTCACTTGATATGTTAGGCCGAAAATTATCCGCCGCTGAGTTGATGATCACCTCGGTGATGGTTGTAAGCCTGGTGCGGACGGGCAAGTTGTCCTCCTTGTTGTAAGCCGGTGCAGACGCCTGAACCGGCCGCGAGAGCGGATGGGCGTGTCGTCCGTGGCGTTGTAAGGCGGTGCAGACGGGGAGAATCGGCCGCAAGTGCGGATGGATGTAAACCGGCAACGTGGGCGGTGGTTTGTGCGCGTCCGTCCGGCGGTTCATAAGAGCAAGCGCGACACCAGCGTGTTGAGGTAGTCCTCCGTTGATTCAGGGGTGCGGCGGCTCGGCGCAGCTTCAGAGGCAAAGGTGTTACCGCTGGGCCACTCAGGGATGCAGATACGGCCCAGAGCAGAGGCCGGCGCGAGCGACAGTACTGGAGGGCCGCTGCATGGATGGCGGTTTTGAAGTGGATGTAGCACATGAAGTAGATCTGAAGCGCGAGCCGGGGCGGCTGTGTGCGGAGTGGAGAAGAAGCACAACTGAGACGTCTACGAGTTGGAGAGGTGCCGGTCTAGTAGGGCCACGCGGACATGCGGCAGTCAGACACGCCCGGCGATGGCGGTTTAGAGATAAAACGGAAACCGAGCTTCAGCCCGTGGCCTCGTCCAAACTTGATATTTGACTTTGTCAATCCGTCCCGGTGTTGGAATCATGTATCTTCACATAAGGCAAATCATGCTATTTTTCTTCTCTTAATTCTCGACTGAACCTCCTGGTAGATTCCTTGTAGCAATCAGAATTGACCAATAGAAAACTGATTTGGTTTCAGGTGATATACTAGTCGAGAAGTACACCACACTTTGAAACCATTAGGCTGTGACGCTTGATGTGATGGAAACAATTTGGCCGTGTCGGCGAATCTTGTACGCGGCGCTGGCGGTGACATCCTGGCGAATCAGACCAAAAACAAACACAACTTAATGATTTTCCATCCGTACGGATCGACTTCCTTTTTGCACCTTGGCCTCTTGCAGCGGTACTCTCGAAATTTGGCTCCGGACTGACGGAACGCCAGGTCGCATGCGGGGACGCACAGATTCAAACCTAATTTTTAACTCAAATCTTACGGATTATCAATCTGAACCGATAAACTTGAAGTTGGTACAGATTATTCCAATCAGGCTCTTCTTTATCCAGAAAATCACAAACTCCCGATCTCTAGGAGAGATCCCTTCAAGAACTCAACACCACCGTGCGCAGGCCCCATGGTGGGCGCCAATTGTCGTGGAATTGTCACGGCAGATGTCCTTAGTGTCAGGACTTAGTCGCGAGGCCAACGCATCTATGTGGTAGCTTGAGAGGGGTTGAGCGGGACGAGAGACATGATGTTTTACCCAGGTTCGGCCCCTCACGGTGGAGGTAAAAGCCTACATCCTGCTTCATTGATATTGATGATGATGATCACGGTTACAAGAGTGCTCTATTTCGAGAGCTATTGTCTAAACCTAACTTGTCCAATTTGTGAAACTTGTGAATCTTATCCCTTTTGGGGAGCCCTGCCCCTCCTTATATATGTTGGAGGGGCGGGTTACATGTAGAGTCCTATTAGGATTAGGACTAGTCTATCTCTAATACAAACCGGATATAAGTCCAGGTCTTAACTCCTTGTAGGACAAATATTCCTCATGCCTTTCCTCTTAAACCGGCCCACCGTTAAACGTGAACCGGCCTTCTGGGCCTTGGGCCTTGTCATCCGTCTGTCCCGCCCGCCGGATCACCAGTGAGTCATAACGAGCAGGTGGGTTGCTTGTAGACCGCCAGGTCAGGGCGGGTCGCTAGTAACTCGCCAAGTGTCAGCGGGGTCTTCAGATAAACCGCCAAGTCCTGGCCGGGTTAACTTTCGGCCAGTTTACACCGCGGGGTATATCCCCGACAGAGGGTATTCAAAAATTGCAAAGTCCAAAAATATCAGGTGTAAAGCAGAAGCACAGACAATACTTACAGCGGGTGGTTTGTTTTGCGTGTAAAAGGGACTTAACCCAGTCTTGCTGCAGACAGCTTCCGGTTTGTTCAACATTTTCTTCACAGACTCAGTGACTTCTTCATCTGTTAGCTTAATATTGATATGACGTTGAGAGTCTTGAACGTCACCAGTATACTCACACATTAAGCCGGAGCGGTGACTTAACGGCAAAATGCTCCAGGATATCCAGCAACGGACGAAGTCCACGCCTGTTAAACCGTTGGCCAGGAAGGCTCTCAGCTTGGTGAGTTGAGGTGCGTACGAGGGCCATTCCTGGGCACTTAGTCGTTACGGAAGCGGATGAGTATTAGCAAGTCGGTCAGCACGATAACCCGGCAGAGGGTTTTCATCTTCAGGAGAGGTGTCTCTGCAGTAGAACCAAGTTTGATTCCACTCTTTTGGGTGACTGTGAAGTTTGGCATGAGGAAACTCAACCTCTTTCCTTTTTTGAATTGAGACGCTGCCAAGTTCCGTATTGGGTCCGTCTACAAACTCAGTGCGGCGGTTTAAATGGAAGAAATCCCGGAACAGCTCAACAGTTGATTCTTCTTGAAGGTACGCTTCACAAAAGACTTGAAAGTTGCATATATTGGATACCGAGTGTTGGGGAACGTAGCAGAAATTCAAAATTTTCCTACGCGTCACCAAGATCTATCTATGGAGAAACCAGCTACGAGTATAAGGAGAGTGCATCTACATACCCTTGTAGATCGCTAAGCGGAAGCGTTCAAGTGAACGGGGTTGATGGAGTCGTACTCGTCGTGATTCAAATCACCGATGATCAAGTGCCGAACGGACGGCACCTCCGCGTTCAACACACGTACAGCCCGGTGACGTCTCCCACGCCTTGATCCAGCAAGGAGAGAGGGAGAGGTTGAGGAAGACTCCATCCAACAGCAGCACAACGGCGTGGTGGTGGTGGAGGAGCGTGGCAATCCCGCAGGGCTTCGCCAAGCACCATGGGAGAGGAGGAGGAGGGAGAGGGGCAGGGCTGCACCAACGAGAGATCGAATCGCGTGTTATGGGCAGCCCCTAGGCCTCATATATATAGGGGAAGGGGAGGGCTGCGCCCCCTTTAGGGTTTCCCACCCCAAGGGGCGGCGGCCAGCCTCCAGATGGCATCTGGTGCGGCGGCCAAGAGGGGGGGAGGAGTCCATCCTCCCCAAGGCACCTCGGAGGTGCCTTCCCCCTTGAGGACTCTTCCCTCTAGGGTTCCCTAGGCGCATGGGCCTCTTGGGGCTGGTGCCCTTGGCCCATGTAGGCCAAGGCGCACCCCCTACAGCCCATGTGGCCCCTCGGGGCAGGTGGCCCCACCCGGTGGGCCCCCGGGACCCTTCCGGTGGTCCCGGTACAATACCGATGACCCCGAAACTTGTCCCGATGGCCGAAACAGGACTTCCTACATATAAATCTTTACCTCCGGACCATTCCGGAACTCCTCGTGACGTCCGGGATCTCATCCGGGACTCCGAACAACATTCGGTAACCACATACAAGCTTCCTTTATAACCCTAGCGTCATCGAACCTTAAGTGTGTAGACCCTACGGGTTCGGGAGACATGCAGACATGACCGAGACGTTCTCCGGTCAATAACCAACAGCGGGATCTGGATACCCATGTTGGCTCCCACATGTTCCACGATGATCTCATCGGATGAACCACGATGTCAAGGACTCAATCGATCCCGTATACAATTCCCTTTGTCTATCGGTATGTTACTTGCCCGAGATTCGATCGTCGGTATACCGATACCTTGTCCAATCTCGTTACCGGCAAGTCACTTTACTCGTTCCGTAACACATCATCCCGTGATCAACTCCTTGGTCACATTGCGCATATGATGATGTCCTACCGAGTGGGCCCAGAGATACCTCTCCGTTTACACGGAGTGACAAATCCCAGTCTCGATCCGCATAAAACAATAGATACTTTCGGAGATACCTGTAGTGCACCTTTATAGTCACCCAGTTACGTTGTGACGTTTGATACACCCAAAGCACTCCTACGGTATCTAGGAGTTACACGATCTCATGGTCAAAGGAAGAGATACTTGACATTGGCAAAGCTCTAGCAAACGAACTACACGATCTTTGTGCTATGCTTAGGATTGGGTCTTGTCCATCACATCATTCTCCTAATGATGTGATCCCGTTATCAACGACATCCAATGTCCATAGCCAGGAAACCATGACTATCTGTTGATCACAACGAGCTAGTCAACTAGAGGCTCACTAGGGACATATTGTGGTCTATGTATTCACACGTGTATTACGATTTCCGGATAATACAGTTATAGCATGAATAAAAGACAATTATCATGAACAAGGAAATATAATAATAATACTTTTATTATTGCCTCTAGGGCATATTTCCAACAGTCTCCCACTTGCACTAGAGTCAATAATCTAGTTCACATCGCCATGTGATTAACACTCACAGGTCACATCGCCATGTGACTAATACCCAAGAGTTTACTAGAGTCAGTAGTCTAGTTCACATCACTATGTGATTAACACTCAATGAGTTTTATGTTTGATCATGTTGCTTGTGAGAGAGGTTTTAGTCAACGGGTCTGAACCTTTCAGATCCGTGTGTGCTTTACAAATCTCTATGTCATCTCCTAGATGCAGCTACCACGCTCTATTTGGAGCTATTCCAAACAACTGTTCTACTTGGAGCTATTCTAAATTATTGCTCCATTATATGTATCCGATCTCTCTACTCAGAGCTATCCGGATAGGTGTCAAGCTTGCATCGTCGTAACCTTTACGACGAACTCTTTTACCACCTCCATAATCGAGAAAATTCCTTAGTCCACTAGTTACTAAGGATAACTTTGACCGCTGTCCTGTGAGCCATTCTTGGATCACTCTTGTACCCCTTGACTGACTCATGGCAAGGCACACTTCAGGTGCGGTACACAGCATAGCATACTGAAGAGCCTACGTCTTAAGCATAGGGGATGACCTTCGTCCTTTCTCTCTATTCTGCCGTGGTCGAGCTTTAAGTCTTAACTTCGTACCTTGCAACTCAGGCAAGAACTCCTTCTTTGACTGGTCCATCTTGAACACCTTCAAGATCATGTCAAGGTATGTGCTCATTTGAAAGTATTATTAAGCATTTTGATCTATCCTTATAGATCTTGATGCTCAATGTTCAAGTAGCTTAATCCAGGCTTTCCATTGAAAAACACTTTCAAAATAACCCTATATGCTTTCTAGAAATTCTACGTCATTTCTGATTCAACAATATGTCAACAACATGTACTCATCAGAAATTCTATAGTGCTCCCACTCACTTCTTTGGAAATACAAGTTTCTCATAAACTTTGTACAAACCCAAAATCTTTGATCATCTCATCAAAGTGTACATTCCAACTCCGAGATGCTTACTCCAGTCCTTAGAAGGATCGCTGGAGCTTTGCATACTTATTAGCATCTTTCAGGATTGACAAAACCTTCCGGTTGTATCACATACAACCTTTCCTCAAGAAAATCGTCGAGGAAACAATGTTTTGACATCCTATCTGCAAGATTTCATAAATAATGCAGTAATCGCTAATATAATTCCAACAGACTCTTAGCATCGCTACGAGTGAGAAAATCTCATCGTAGTCAACTCCTTGAACTTGTCGGAAAACATCTTAACGACAAGTCGAGCTTTCTTAATGGTGACATTTACCATCATTGTCCGTCTTCCTTTTGAAATCCATCTGTACTCATACATGGATCCTCTCTCGGATTTTATGGCCTCAAGCCATTTATCGGAATCCGGGCCCACCATCGCTTCTCCATAGCTCGTAGGTTCATTGTTGTCTAGCAACATGACTTCCAAGACAGGATTACCGTACCACTCTGAAGTAGTACGTATCCTTGTCACCCTACGAGGTACGGCAGTGATTTGATCCGAAACCTCATGATCAATATCATAAGCTTCCACTTCAATTGGTGTAGGTGCCACGGGAACAACTTCCTGTGCCCTACTACACACTGGTTGAAGTGATGGTTCAATAACCATATCAAGTCTCCACCATCCTCCCACTCAACTCTTTCGAGAGAAACCTTTCCTCGAGAAAGGACCCGATTCAAGAAACAATCCATATTGCTTTCGGATCTGAATTAGGAGGTATACCCAACTGTTTTGGGTTTCCTATGAAGATGCATTTTATCCGCTTTGGGTTCGAGCTTATCAACCTGAAACTTTTTCATATGAGCGTCGCAGCCCCAAACCTTTAAGAAACGACAACTTAGGTTTCTCTAAACCATAATTCATACGGTGTCATCTCAACGGAATTACGTGGTGCCCTATTTAAAGTGAATGTGGTTGTCTCTAATGCCTAACCCATGAACGATAGTGGTAATTCGATAAGAGACATCATGGTACGCACCATATCCAATAGGGTGCAACTATGATGTTCGGACACACCATCACATTATGGTGTTCCAGGCGGTATTAATTGCGAAACAATTTCCACAATGTCTTAATTGTGTGCCAAAACTCGTAACTCAGATATTCATCTCTATGATCATATCATAGACATTTTATCCTCTTGTCACAATGATCTTCTACTTCACTCTGAAATTACTTGAACCATTCAATAATTCAGACTTGTGTTTCATCAAGTAAATATTCTCAACATCTACTCGAATCATCTGTGAAGTAAGAACATAACGATATTCACTGCATGCCTCAGCACTCATTGGACTGCACACATCAAAATGTGTTGCTTCCAACAAGTTGCTATCTTGTTCCATTTTACTGAAACCGAGGCTTTTCAGTCATCTTGCCTATGTGGTATGATTTGCATATCTCAAGTGATCCAAAATCAAGTGAGTCCAAACGATCCATCTGCATGGAGTTTCTTCATGCGTATACACCAATAGACATGGTTCGCATGTCTCAAACTTTTCAAAAACGAGTGAGTCCAAAGATCCATCAACATGGAGCTTCTTCATGCGTTTTATACCAATATGACTTACATGGCAGTGCCACAAGTAAGTGGTACTATCATTACTATCTTATATCTTTTGGCATGAAAATGTGTATCACCACGATCGAGATTTCAATGAACCATTCATTTTAGGTTTAATACTAATCTTGATGGTAGAGGGAGCGTGCGATGTTTGATCACATCAAACTTGGAAACACTTCCAACACATATCGTCAGCTCACCTTTAGCTAGTCTCCGTTTATTCCGTAGCTTTTATTTCGAGTTACTAACACTTAGCAACCGAACCGGTATCTAATACCCTGGTGCTACTAGGAGTACTAGTAAAGTACACATTAACATAATGTATATCCAATATACTTCTATCGACCTTGCCAGCCTTCTCATCTACCAAGTATCTAGGGTAATTCTGCTCTAGTGACTATTCCCCTTATCACAGAAGCACTTAGTCTCGGGTTTGGGTTCAACCTTGGGTTTCTTCACTAGAGCAGCAGCTGATTTGCCGTTTCATGAAGTATCCCTTCTTGCCCTTGCCCTTCTTGAAACTAGTGGTTTCACCAACCATCAACAATTGATGCTCCTTCTTGATTTCTACTTTTGCGGTGTCAAACATCGCGAGTACCTCAAGGATCACCATATCTATCCCTGATATATTATAGTTCATCACGAAGCTCTAGCAGCTTGGTGGCAATGTCTTTGGAGAAACATCACTATCTCATCTGGAAGATCAACTCCCACTCGATTCAAGTGATTGTTGCACTCAGACAATCTGAGCACAAGCTCAACGATTGAGCTTTTCTCCCTTAGTTTGCAGGCTAAGAAAATTGTCGGAGGTCTTATACCTCTTGACGTGGGCACGAGCCTGAAATCCTAATTTCAGCCCTCGAAACATCTCATATGTTCCGCGACATTTCGAAAACGTCTTTGGTGCCTCTACTTAAACCATTTAACTGAACTATCACGTAGTTATCAAAACGTGTATGTCCGATGTTCGCAACATCCACAAACGACGTTTGGGGTTCAGCACACTGAGCGGTGCATTAAGGACATAAGCTTTCTACTGTCCGCATAATCGCTACTGTCAACTTTCAACTATATTTTCTCTAGGAACATATCTAAACAGTGGAACTAAAGCGCGAGCTTACGACATAATTTGCAAAAAGGTCTTTTGACTATGTTCAAGATAATTAAGTTCATCTTATGAACTCCCACTCAGATAGACATCCCTCTGGTCATCTAAGTGATTACATGATCCGAGTCAACTAGGCCGTGTCCGATCATCACGTGAGACGGACTAGTCATCATCGGTGAACATCTTCATGTTGATCGTATCTACTATACGACTCATGCTCGACCTTTCGGTCTCCGTGTTCCGAGGCCATGTCTGCACATGCTAGGCTCGTCAAGTTAACCCTAAGTGTTTTCGCTGTGTAAAACTGTCTTACACCCGTTGTATGTGAACGTAAGAATCCATCACACCCGATCATCACGTGGTGCTTAGAAGCGACGAACTGTAGCAACGGTGCACAGTTAGGGGAGAACACTTCTTGAAATTTTGTAAGGGATCATCTTATTTACTACCGTCGTCCTAAGTAAACAAGATGCATAAACATGATAAACATCACATGCAATCAAATAGTGACATGATATGGCCAATATCATTTTGCTCATTTTGATCTTCATCTTCGGGGCTCCATGATCATCATCGTCACCGGCACGACACCATGATCTCCATCATCATGATCTCCATCATCGTGTCTTCATGAAGTTGTCACGCCAACGACTACTTCTACTTCTATGGCTAACGCGTTTAGCAATAAAGTAAAGTAAGTTACATGGCGTTCTTCAATGACACGCAGGTCATACAAAAATAAAGACAACTCCTATGGCTCCTGCCGGTTGTCATACTCATCGACATGCAAGTCGTGAATCCTATTACAAGAACATGATCAATCTCATACATCACATATCATTCATCACATTCTTCTTGGCCATATCACATCACATAGCATACCCTGCAAAAACAAGTTAGACGTCCTCTAATTGTTGTTGCATGTTTTACGTGGCTGCTATGGGTTTCTAGCAAGAACGTTTCTTACCTACGCAAGACCACAACGTGATATGCCAATTGCTATTTACCCTTCATAAGGACCCTTTTCATCGAATCCGTTCCGACTAAAGTGGGAGAGACTGGCACCCGCTAGCCACCTTATGCACCAAGTGCATGTCAATCGGTGGAACCTGTCTCACGTAAGAGTACGTGTAAGGTCGGTCCGGGCCGCTTCATCCCACAATACCGCCGAAACAAGATTGGACTAGTAACGGTAAGCATATTGAACAACATCAACGCCCACAACTACTTTGTGTTCTACTCGTGCAAAGAATCTACGCAATAGACCTAGCTCATGATGCCACTGTTGGGGAACGTAGCAGAAATTCAAAATTTTCCTACGCGTCACCAAGATCTATCTATGGAGAAACCAGCTACGAGTAGAAGGAGAGTGCATCTACATACCCTTGTAGATCGCTAAGCGGAAGCGTTCAAGTGAACGGGGTTGATGGAGTCGTACTCGTCGTGATTCAAATCACCGATGATCAAGTGCCGAACGGACGGCACCTCCGCGTTCAACACACGTACAGCCCGGTGACGTCTCCCACGCCTTGATCCAGCAAGGAGAGAGGGAGAGGTTGAGGAAGACTCCATCCAACAGCAGCACAACGGCGTGGTGGTGGTGGAGGAGCGTGGCAATCCCGCAGGGCTTCGCCAAGCACCATGGGAGAGGAGGAGGAGGGAGAGGGGCAGGGCTCCACCAACGAGAGATCAAATCGCGTGTTATGGGCAGCCCCTAGGCCTCATATATATAGGGGAAGGGAGGGCTGCGCCCCCTTTAGGGTTTCCCACCCCAAGGGGCGGCGGCCAGCCTCCAGATGGCATCTGGTGCGGCGGCCAAGAGGGGGGGGGAGGAGTCCATCCTCCCCAAGGCACCTCGGAGGTGCCTTCCCCCTTGAGGACTCTTCCCTCTAGGGTTCCCTAGGCGCATGGGCCTCTTGGGGCTGGTGCCCTTGGCCCATGTAGGCCAAGGCGCACCCCCTACAGCCCATGTGGCCCCCCGGGGCAGGTGGCCCCACCCGGTGGGCCCCCGGGACCCTTCCGGTGGTCCCGGTACAATACCGATGACCCCGAAACTTGTCCCGATGGCCGAAACAGGACTTCCTATATATAAATCTTTACCTCCGGACCATTCCGGAACTCCTCGTGACGTCCGGGATCTCATCCGGGACTCCGAACAACATTCGGTAACCACATACAAGCTTCCTTTATAACCCTAGCGTCATCGAACCTTAAGTGTGTAGACCCTACGGGTTCGGGAGACATGCAGACATGACCGAGACGTTCTCCGGTCAATAACCAACAGCGGGATCTGGATACCCATGTTGGCTCCCACATGTTCCACGATGATCTCATCGGATGAACCACGATGTCAAGGACTCAATCGATCCCGTATTCAATTCCCTTTGTCTATCGGTATGTTACTTGCCCGAGATTCGATCGTCGGTATCCGATACCTTGTTCAATCTCGTTACCGGCAAGTCACTTTACTCGTTCCGTAACACATCATCCCGTGATCAACTCCTTGGTCACATTGCGCATATGATGATGTCCTACCGAGTGGGCCCAGAGATACCTCTCCGTTTACACGGAGTGACAAATCCCAGTCTCGATCCGCATAAAACAATAGATACTTTCGGAGATACCTGTAGTGCACCTTTATAGTCACCCAGTTACGTTGTGACGTTTGATACACCCAAAGCACTCCTACGGTATCCAGGAGTTACACGATCTCATGGTCAAAGGAAGAGATACTTGACATTGGCAAAGCTCTAGCAAACGAACTACATGATCTTTGTGCTATGCTTAGGATTGGGTCTTGTCCATCACATCATTCTCCTAATGATGTGATCCCGTTATCAACGACATCCAATGTCCATAGCCAGGAAACCATGACTATCTGTTGATCACAACGAGCTAGTCCACTAGAGGCTCACTAGGGACATATTGTGGTCTATGTATTCACACGTGTATTACGATTTCCGGATAATACAGTTATAGCATGAATAAAAGACAATTATCATGAACAAGGAAATATAATAATAATACTTTTATTATTGCCTCTAGGGCATATTTCCAACACCGAGTTGGGTCCAATATCTTGAGGATGGAGCTGAAAGCTAGCAAGTACATCTCGAAAAAACTTTGATCTGGGCGGTTTAAAGCCATGGCCTATATGATCAACAAACACCACCACTTCATTCTGTTTGGGGCAGGAGGATTTTCCGACCCAGGAACTCGCCACCGGATCTCATTCTTCTTTGGTAAGGTGCCGATCTTAACCATTCCGTTCAGTTGCTCCTCAGTAACCCGGGAAGGGACCCAGTTGCAGGAATAAAACTGCTTGGCCATTGCAAGTGAAAAGCTGGGAAGAAAATAATGCCGGTTTACGATTCATTCATGGTGATGCATAAGGTACAATAGGGAAAAGGAATCCAAGTATGTGAAATTGATAACCAGAGGCTGATGCAATTATGAATGAAAAAGCGATAAGCAGAAACAGAGGTATACACATATTATTAAACCGGAGTATGACAACGGAGATAAAGGGATTGGCGGTTCACAAGGGGACTAATGGTACCTGCCGGATTATCATATTTCAAAAAGATAAACCGCCTATGCAGATAAGGAAGATACAGATCTAAGGCAGGAATGACTAAGTAAGGAAAAACAGGTTTCCCAAGATTGCATTGAAATTTTGGATCTACCGTAAGTCAGGAAAAGAAAAAATTTGAGACTTAAAAAGTTTGGTCCCGAAGCAGTTCACAAAAGGTCCAGATCAAGTTATTATGTATTAAAGGTTTGGTTTAAATGGCCGAGATAAGGAGTGCCATAGCTACTGTGCGGAACACGTCAAGATCAAGCTCCGCTATCTATGGACTAACGAAGAACACGAGGAGAGCGACATGAACCCGCATGAACCCTAATGGATCTACAAAGGAAATAAGGAAAGGCTTACAACATCTGTTGAGGTAGTAGAGGTGCGCCATGTTTCTCTGATACGACCAGGTCGATGCAGCGGCCGACGGTGATGCAGAGGCGAAGCTCGACGACGGCGGTGGCGCTCGGGTGCAGGGGTGTCGCGAGGAGGAAGAAGAAGCGAGGAGGTCAAGGGGGAAAAAGAAAATGACCCTTGGCCCTATTTATAAGGTAAATGGAGAGGTGACAGGCGCGAGAATCAAGGAGCCCAAAAATTGGATATATAACGGAGCGGTCGCCTCGATTGTCGGAGGCTCATTAACTGAAGGTGAGATGTATAATTTTTAAATAACAAGTGACGTCATCGCGATTTATCATGATCCTGGAGGATGACGTCATGGCGGTTTACAAGATCAAGGTGAAGATGCAAAGGAGGAATTTTTCTAAGTGTTGAAGATTGACATGAACAAGTTCAAATCAATCTGGGGCCTAATATTGGGGATATTACCACCGGGCATAAACCGGCTAGGAGAGGCCAGATTATCCCCATGATGGTTGCTTTATTCAAAAGCCCATGAAGACGTGAGGATGGTGGTGCTTTATGAAGGCCCAAGGCCCAAAGGCGAGTTAAGGCATGTAGATGTAAACCGACTTTCTCATGTAACTTGCATTGTAAGATAGGAAGGATAGAGACCGGGTTGATACGTTGACGATCCGGCCTCGGGACTCTGTAAACCGACGGGCGTCGACCTATGTATATAAAGGGACGACCCGGTGGCGGTTTAGGAACAACTCACAACAACAAGTCGAGAGCCGGGTAAAGCGGATTCGCTCCCTGGTCATAGAAACCCCAGCAATTCCATCACAACTAGACGTAGGCTTTTACCTTCATCGTAAGGGGACGAACTAGTATAAAACTCTCGTGTCCCTTGTCCGGTTTAACCCCTTTAAGCTAACCCGTAGCGATGGCTTCATGACTAAGTCCTTTCACGAGAACATCTGCCATGACAAAACCACGACAATCACCCTTTGGTAGATTACCGAGACAAAGATGGCAAGGGCGATATCATCGGCGAGGCGCAAGCATCATCAGTGAGAAGTTAGATAAATCGATGAGTCATGTGCATGCATACAAGCTGAGCTAGTCAACATCATGCCAAGTGTTCATATCCAAGTGCATGTCGGTCTATGGTTCCATTGCAGTTGAAGTTAGATAAATTTCAAAGTCGTCGTTTGCTAGTTTGCCATGTTTGAGAGTCGAAGATTGAACAGGTTTTCCTACTACAATTTTGTGTCTGATCTTACGTGCAAATCCAGCGGCTAGTGGACTTCTCAGTCATATGCATGTCAGGCTGGATTCAACTTCGTCTGTGGACCATGCAAAAATATGCCGTGTGCATAACACTTCTCTCTCTCTCTCTCTCTCTCTCTCTCTCTCTCTCTCTCTCTCTCTCTCTCTCTCTCTCTCTCTCTCTCTCTGTTATAAGCACAACAGGGGCTGAAGTTTGATGCCAACTGGGAAGAAGCAAGGAAACGATGGCACCATTTGTATCCTTGGTTAAAGTTGTGTGTTCGCATCATAGCATGCGTTTCATGATATGTTGTTGCAACCGATTGGTGGGAGAAGCCAACAAGGAATCGATCTAGCTTGTTATGAACCTTTTGGATTTAGAGGCATCAGGAATGAAGCTCAAACTTCCCGCCTCTTTACCACTGCTGCTGCTAGAGTCCAGATAGGGGTCTCGGAAGTGCTCCTATGCATATGCATCGATGTGCCAGACCGGTGGGCTACAATTGCTTGTGTTGCGCAACTCTCCCTCGAGATGCACAGACTCCTCTGCCCGAGAAGAACGGCAACGCCTTCCTTCTGCGCTCGTGTAACAACGCTTTGTTGAATGGAGTTCCGACTATGCTCTACAAGAACAGATTGCGCTTGCTCCATTGTATGAGAAGTTAAATACTGTGTACACAGCAATAGTAAAACTTGTATACATCAGACTTGAACGAGTAGCAACTATTATCTCTGCTACCCACCAATATTAGCGTCTTTTTACCACCACCCTGTCTTTTTTTGTTTCTCTTTGCATGTTTGGGATTTTGATCATAATTTTTAGGGATTGTAGACACATATTTGATGGAACATTCACACACAAAAACTGACACATCTAAAATTGAATTTTTCAAATTGGTATCACGGGAGCACTTAAGAGATGGTATTCTCCTCTCTGATTACTCCAGTGGTTTGCCACCCAATCAAATGAAAGATTAAATGTTTGGGCGCAGTCACACGCAAGTCCTACCCCAGTCACCAAATATCCATGATAATGCACATAATATGGTAGAGGACATAAACAAAAGCATGATTGCAACCCACAGTAAAAGCATTAATAATGACTCATAAACCTCTAGAGGAAATGTGAGATTTGATCCAAACATATCTGGTTCTGAATACAAAAAACGCATGCATATTCATCATCTGCTTCCTAATGTGAAGCAAGTTTATCCTTCCAACACAATGTATTATCAAGGAGCTCACTCAACCTATTTCATCCTTCTAACGAGCTAGTTGATGTAGTTCTCACGGTTGCCAGCATCACCACCCTCGACATAGTGGTTCCTCTTCTTCTTCAGGCCACTGAGCGGTGCCTTCAGCTTGAATGGCCACAAGAAGTTGTTCGCCTCCTTGAAATGTGGGCCGACAGTCAAGATCTCGTGCACAAGGTTCTCGGTGTAGAAGATGTTGTGCTTCCCCACACCCTGTGGAGAACATAGAAATGATGATCAACTTGATATGGCTCCCATCAAGGGTCATTTTTGTCTTCATCATGTCACAGGCAAGGTGCTCGCCACCGCCTACCAAAGCTGCTGGACTATAGTTAATTCATCGCTACTACACCTCATGGGCGCATCGACGTCTGTGCATCTAGAGTTTACATTTTTCTTGTGACATCAGAGTTAAGTTTTGACTCGTGGCCAAGAGCAACGCCGCAAATCTTGACATTAATTATGCAGTCACTACTTCATGATACATGAATCTAATTCTGCCACTCTAGCTGAGTGGGCATGTGCATAAGGTCGAGATGGTCGAACTTTATCTACATATAACTTGGAATAATAAGTGGTGCACAAACAGCATGTGTGTGAATACTCTGAGAATCACACAGTTTTGTTGTTTCGGTGTTTCTTTGAACTTGCATACCCATGAAGTTCTCCTCTTCGAAGCGACTAAGTTGATGTGGAGTAGCTGGGGCCGGAATATTTTATAAGTAATTCCATGTCCAATGATGAAATAAATTGGTTGTCCCCTGCTTATCTCATGTGCCTGGTTAAATATATTTCATGTTCATAGGCATGCATACATAAGGTTGTGCATTCATGTGTGTTGGTGAAATTTTTGTGTGACCGTTCCAGCACCAGATCAAGGTTTCAAATTTTGAATCCATGCTTGCAGCAGAGAGGCTACCCCTAGCATCTCAAGGCGATCGGTCGCCCTTTGGTAGATTACCGAGACAAAGATGGCAAGTACGATATTATCGGTGAGGCGCAAGCATCATCAATGGTAAGTTGGATAAATCAATGAGTCATGTGCATGTATACTAGCGGATTTAGTCAACATCATGCCAAGTGTTCATATTGTGCGGTGCCACAGTCGAACCACTGTATAGTGAGGTATATTACTCTGAGCGAAAACATGTGTGGAGAAAAGATGGCATGTGGCTGTCTACGTGTCTCGCCGAGATATCAAGCTCGAGCATGTAGTGAAATGGTAATCAATAATGGTGAGTATGTCGAATAAGGCCATATCTCTAGTGAGCATGTGTGGTCATCAGCATGTATGTAACTGAGCCTGTGTAGTCATCAGCATGTATTAGATCGCTGATGGCGTGCGTTGATGCGTCCGTCTATTTTGGCTTGTAGTTGTTAGGTATATAAAATAATTTGAATACATTTATTTGAAAGAATTAGGACGATTTGGATACATGTTTCATGATTGATCACAGACATATTTTTGGCTCCTAAAATATCTCTCACAAATACTGAAGAAAGACATTACAAATATTAAAAAAATAAACATAAAAATAGGCTGTGCAAATATTTAAAACTTTTGGACAACATTTATTATTTAAAAAATCAATGCCTTCATGTAGTATTACATTGTAGTCTATCAGACAAAGATTCCAAAAGGGATATTATAAACGAGCATACCGCCATCGCATGCTCTGGATATCATCCTGGTATTCACTCGGAAAGCTCAAGAGCGAAGTTTTACGAGGACGCCTCAAAGGAGGGAAATAACGCTCAGCAGGCACATGACCGTAGTAGAGAGTCAAAGCATTCGCCTGGAACACAATCACTCCGACCTAGATAGGGCTTGCAGATCTAGAGCATCAAGAGCGTGCATATCGCCGAGCCATGCCCATTGTCTCCGTCGCCGACCACCAATCACAATCATGTAGTGATCCTCTGTAGCACCTGAATCCATGAGAGACCCGAATATGCATGATAAACTATAGAGAAAGTTAAAATAAACTGAATAATTGTTTCAGGGAAGTTTTCCTTCCATGTTGAAATAAGATATGATCCAATCGATGGCAAGAAGCAAACCACGAGAGAAAGATAATAAGCAGGAATTATCGCTACTGTAACTACTATTTTAGTTTCTTTCAATTTTGTGTGTGCATTTGTAGCTTGCTTTGATTTATAGCCGCCACTGGACTATGAACATAGGCACATCACCTAGCCTTCCCTGAGTGGATAAATGGCAGTAACCTGACATATGTATGCAGGAAACACAAGAATTGTAAATTAAAGTGAAGAAACACCATTGTAAGGATTAAATTAGCTAGAGAAACTGGGTGGGAAGCTATGCGTTGGCATAGTACAATACTTCATGACAACTCACTACTTTATAACAAGAATCATGTATGTATGTAACTCTAATCAACTTTCATAGAAGTAATACCAAACATATATATGGAAATAATTTGACTTCGATGTCAAACTACTCTAACAACACAATATAGCCTTCTAAGTAGCCAGGAGATTCTCTACCACTGTTAATATAAGCTCAGATTTATTGTACAAAAACGTAGTCAAACATGTAACTATAACACGCTCGGGGAAATTAATGCTATAGTTCTACTCCCTCCGTCCGAATTTATTAGGCCCATTGACCAAAACACTGCGACCAAGGCACCCTTACGTAAAGATGAGATGTCGATAACTGCGTCCAGTAACATTCACGCGTTCGGTTCCACTTTCTATGTTATTTAATGCTAGTAATCAAGGCCGCCAGCTATGTGTGCTAATCGTGGCTGCATGCCCAATCCGATGGAAAAGCCAACGCATGCACCGGCTGTTGCATGTAAGACTAGTCAGACTAGCCATAATGAGAATAACTTAAGTAGTAACATCGAGTCCAACTTAGCAAATTTGCTTATGTGGCAATGAGTTAATGAGGAGAGAGGTAGTTACAGTAACTTAGCTAGTTACTGTAACATCACATGTCCCAATGCAATATAAGTCTATAACCTAATAAATAAACATTTGCATGACACTACACTTATGTTAGAGCATGGTTAATAGTATAGCCAAATGCTGGCTATAAGCCATTGCCATGTCATCTATAGCCCATCTTATAGCCAATATGTACAATAGTTGATTAGAAGAGTGTACTACTTTTTTATTATATGGCCCACCTTTCACTCTCACAAAGTGCCTAGGAGCACGTGCTAGAGCTGGCTCTTCACCAAGAGCCCGCTTCCCTTCTCTCTCTTCTTCTCTTTCCTCCAACTAAGCAAGAATATACTAGTTTATTTCTTATAGCCAGCTGACTCAGCTCTATTGTACTTGCTCTTACTACCCACTAGCTATGAAGATAGTAACATAGTCTAGGAATATGTGTATGTTACTAGCATATGTTCCTCTTCATTATGGCTAGTCATAGTGGGAGTAATTTAGCTAGTAACATAACGTACTTCGAGAAAATTCTGCTTATGTGATAAGTAATTAATGAGAGGTGGTAACATAATATGTTACTGTAACATAGCGCTTTCCAAGACAAGATGAGTCTATGAGCTAATAGATAAAGTCATCTATGATAGTACTATTATGTTACTTTGCATTATGAAGGTAGTAACTTAGACTAGTGTCATATGCATGACACTAGTCACATGATACTAGTCTAAGTTACTCCCCACTATGACCAGCCTAACACCTCCTAGTTTTACTCCAACGGTGAAATTAAATAGGAAAGAAAAGTTGCATGTTTTCTTGAGACAATCTCACGAAGCTTTTATTTAACTCGTCACAATGTTTACAGGGATGAAGGATAGATCACCTGGGTTGCCTAACCACACACGGCAGCTAACACCAAGTGAGAGAGCATGCTTCGCTAAATTGTGATCCTCGACATTCGAGCTCCTAAACTCATGGCTAAAAAAACAAGAAACAAAATGCTTAGATCGATCTACAATCTTCCTAATGATAGCACCATATGCCGATGCACTCCTTTGCCCAATCTCATCAACAACCACTGCATGTAATGCCTCGTGCTCGGTACGGGCCTTACATTAAGGGACGCACACTTGATGCTCATGGGCCCAATAAACCCGGACGGAGGGGGTATATGAAGATGTGCATCTAGATATACAACCGATGAACAATACTGAAAACTATAAATCTTGAATCTTTCCTTTTTCATCACAACATGTCCATATCGAGTTGTAGGAGCTTTCTCCATGAATAAATCGTTTCTTGTTACTAACCCCGGAATACACTGCTTACGGTACAAAAATAGCTTCATTTTCATGTTTTGTCACTTGGTAGGCATAAATCATGGGAGTCATATCCGGTAAATTAATATAAGAATGTCTTCACATGTTATTTTTTACCAAGCTTCTCGGGGATGAACCTGCAGCAATCAAGATAACTAATGAACAGTTTTAAGTTTCATTTTCTCCCAGGACCATCACTGTGTTATTCCAACACAACTGACCTCGCATTGTATGCTTGGCTGCTGTTTTTCCATTTGGTTTAGTGCTACCCTACCCAGATATAAATAACCCCAAATTGTATTAAACTGGAGAGTTAAATAGAAAGCGGTAGAGGGGACGGTGTAACCTGGAAGGTTAGGAGAATAATTTTCAGATGTGAAACAGTCCCCTGTGTCCAATGTATAAATCCCATAGAAATTCTGAAACAACCAGAACACATATCAAACATTTGGCAGCCGCTAACAATAATAATCTTTGGATGGATAATTATAAAACAAAGAGAGCGATAATTATAATTCTTCAAGATGTGCTAATCTTCTAGCTTGTGTTCCTTTAAATCTGAACCATAGGCAGCACAAGATGAAGGTTAAAATAAAGATGGGGACCTGCAGCGAGCTAGGTGAGTGCTCCTCCTTGTCCTCCTGCAATAACTCCTCCTCACATGTGCAGGGGAAGGCATGACGGTGTGGTTGTAGGGCGGAAGGGCAGCAGCCATATTTGACAATCAAAACTACAGAAATTCTAGGTCATTTATATTAATCATGTAGTTATTTTTTTGTACTTTAGAGTTTGATCAAATTGACTAACAAGCCTCTTATCTGAATGTGCCCTCCTCTTTTTTGTAAGGAACAAAGAATCCTAGCCAGAACAAACTGACACTGCAAAAAAAGGTTATCATGTGTACATGGGTGGTGACCTGAACAGTTGTGTACCAATTTTCAGGTTTACAATGAGCTAATTTTTGTGTAGTAACTACAGTGGCCATTGAAGATATTACTTATATTGTTTGAGTTGCGGTTTGCTAGGTGTCTAGGGATCACACGGCAGTGTTGCGAAATTTAGATTGAAATAATTGTTGATGGAGTGCACTGATGAGATGAACTGAACTACTTATGTCTCAGTTTTAGTGGAGTACTTATGAATTGAATGTGACACTATCCTAGCTTTCATTTTCTAATAGACAAAAATAAAACAATTATATGTCTCTCCACTGAACGAACGATTGAAGTACACCCCCGATACCGACACGATCTGCCAGCCAAGTGACCTGAGAATAGATTCAGTTGACCACCAAGAAGGAGCCAAGGGAAAAATTAGCCAACCAATTAACCAGGTGACCAAGTAAATGATGCATTGGGGGAAATGAGAGCGTACGTACAACTTCGGGGCCATGGCGCGACATCTAGCTACAGTAATCCGTGGGGTTCCTCACCAAGTTCTGCCACCCATCCATCATATAGAGCATCAAACCAAGCAAACAAATAGGATCTGTTTGGTGCACAGGATAAGCTCAGAGGAGCATGATGCAAGAATGAAGGGAGAAGGAAGACTGGTTCGCCGAGTGTACCTAGCCTTCCTCGGAGTGCCAATGGAGGGGGATGGCGACGCCAAGGATGTAGTCGACCATGGAAGTGTCGTCGGGGCGGGCGTGGAGGAGGGTTGAGCCGTACGCGCAGCAGAACTCCACCGGCGTATTTTTGCCGTCTGCTGCGTTGCGGTCTCCAGGCAACCGTTGTTTGCTGCATTGGGATCAGAGGCAGAGACCGGAAAAAAATTAAGGTGGAGCAAAGATTATTCTTTTATACAAATCGAAAGATTCGATACACACTACGAACGAATAACCAAATACAATGAAAATGTAGACATGTTTTAATCGTTTTGCTATATCTCATGTGCCTAGAGTTTTGGTGAGTTTGACTGGTTGAGGGAAATTTTATTCGCGTCAGCCGTTTTTTCTAGTTCATCCGAGCTCGGCGGAGAAGGGGCAGCCCCAATATCTATCTTAGAGGGAAGTCATTGCCCAACTATCTATCTTAGGAGCAAGCCATTACCCTATTATCTATCTTTAGGTGTGGTGTGCAAGGGAATACACCAGAGTTCTTCATTGGTGCGGCATGACTTAGAGGGATGGCTGAGGAGGCGGCCAGCAACAACGGTGGGAAGAGGTTGGGGGGGGGGGGGGGGGTCACAGTAGTGTCGAGTGGGGCAGGCTGGGGGAGTCGTGAGGAGGAACAAGAAGAGAGGAAGAAAATGAACAATGCATGATCTATTTTGGACGGTTGGATGAAGATCTGATGGTCCATATAAAAAGTGATGCAATATTTCTTCAGGTAGCTGAGAGGCTCCATGTTTCAATTGGAAAACAACCTAAAACATAGGGAAAATCTTGCCTTCAGCCGGCGGATCGCACTCGGGCATCCTCCGCCTTGTCCGTGTGACGCGTGTCCTGCGTGGCTCACCTAGCTTTATCTTTTATGGTTTTGCAAATGAGCCCTTGTCGCAGTTTTCCCAACGCAACAACACGTATATTACAGGATCTGGATCTGGATCCCTCGAGCGCAGTTTCCTCCCGTGTTCCTCCCAAGCTCCTGTTCTTCCTCTAATTTGTGCAACACCATTTATGTTGCAAAAGTCTTTCTGCAACATCATTCATGTTGCAAAAAACTAAAGACGAAAAAATTGTAACACTTGAATGTTTCTGCAACATGAACTCTATTGCAAAGAGGGTTCTGCAACACTGACTTTGTTGCAATAATGAGGGCGGAGTTAACTGTTGGTTTGGACCAGATCTAACTGCTGCTAAGTGGGTAGCTGTTTTCAGATTATCTGTCGGCGGACGTGTAACACTACCCTAAAACATATCGATAAATATAATGAAGCTTTCAATGGCCAGCCGCCGCCAACGCGTTACAGCTTAGGGTCTGTTTTGTGCCTAGAGTGGTCGCATATGATGTTCGTGTGTGTCTTTGCTTCGTGCATGGGCGCTTGATCGAACCTGACCACTCGACGTCTCGACTCTGGACTGGTTCCTGGTCCAACACATTCGGCCCATCAAGCCAGCGGCCAGCCTCTTTCCGTTTGTAGCATTTTCTGCCAGATGAGAGATAGCTGGGCCGATCGCTGCATAGGTATAGATTTTTTTTTTTGCTCAAAATTAAGGTATGGCAGCCGCCATGCCCTGCCCATTGGAGCGTGCCTAGGTTTTCTCGATAGGACCTGCATCGGGATCCTGTCGATCGCTGGATCCTCGAAGCGCGTCACCTTGGGTTGAGGCTGTATGCCTTGCCTCGCGTCGATCCCCTCCGGCGCCGGATCACTGGCAAGCTTCGCCTCGGATTGATCCCCACCGGCGCCGAAATCCCTCCGAGGCTCGCGTAGGCTGGATGAAGATGAGCACATGCTTTGTCGCTCCTCCGATGGATCTTTTGAAGCCCACACACGGTAGAATGGGTTGGCCAACGGCGCAGTGCACTAGAGGCCTCCATTTCGGCCTCTGAAGCAGCAGCCCACGGTTGGTCCTAACTACACACAGTGCACGATTTTCAGACGAAATCTGACGGGTAGCCGAAAACCCAAATCGTTGTAAGGACTCCCAGATCATTAAACAGACGGACTAATTAAAACCCAAATCGCTGTAAGGACATGGATTAGGTGTGGTTATACTCTCCTTAATGTAACCGGGGAGCTAGCGTAGTCAGGTTGTCCCGATCAATGAGTCGCATTGACAAGTCATGGATCTTAAACAAGTCAAGATTCAAGTGAGTACAAGAGACGACAAGTAATAAAGATTGTTGGAAATACTCTTGCCCTAATAAAGCCCGTTTTGAGGTCGTTGTTTGCTAGCTTGCCATGTTTGAGAGTCGGAGATTGAACGGGTTTTGCTACTACTACTGTAAATGTATACGGTGTTTGGCTTGGTCCATTATCATGACGAAGTTAGTTGCGGTAGGTGTAGGTTTAAGTCCTTTGACTAGTCATGTTGCTGTCCTGTTGAGAGTTGTTGTAGGCTTAGGTTCAACTCCGTCGACTAGTCATGTTGTTGTCCCGTTGAGTCTGGTCCCTAGGTGTGTGTGTGTGTGTGTGTATAAGCACACTAGGGGCTGAGGTTTTGTAGCAATGGTGAAGTTGTACCAAAGATGCGGGAAGAAATAAGGAAACAGATGGCACGATATGTACCATTGGTTAAAGTTGTGTGTTCGCATCATAGCCTGTGTTTCATGAAATTTCGATGCAACCGATCGGTGGGAGAAATTTAACAAGCAATCCAGCTTGTTATGAACCTTTCGGATTTGGAGGCATCAGGAATGAGGCTTGAACAGCAGGTCTCTTTAACACTGCTACAATGCCAGAAACGGGTCTCGCAAGAGCCATCCTGGTCGCTGAGCTCCTCTTCCCATGCATCGATGGGCCAGACCGGTGGGCGACAATTGTTTGCGCTGCACAACCCGCACTCGAGATGAGAGTCCTCTGCCCGAGAAGAACAGCAACAACTTTCTTCTGCGCCTGTGGAGCAGGGCTTTCTTGAATGGAGTTCTGGCTCTGCTCTAAGAACAGCAAGGAATCACTTTTGCGCTTGTATACACACTAACATTAGTACAACTGACTAACAAATTAGGAGAAGGATTGCCTCTAGGATAAAGAGGAAATTAGCGCCAAAGACTGGAAGTTGAAAGTGATACTCCCTCCTCAAAATATACTTGCGCGGTCTCTCATGCGCAACTCGACCGTTAATACATAATCCCTCCACTGAACGAACGATTGAAAAATTAAGGAATGCGCATGAAGGAAAAATTTCATAAATTTTGGGCAAGATTACACCTGACTAATTGACATAAAAAATGAAAGAGGTTGCCTCAAATCCCTAAAAAAGATCCAAAAGAGTGTTTACACAATACACCTTCTATTTTGAAAAATAAATTCTCAAAAATCTATACACCTTATATCAAGGAAATGCACGCATTGAACATGTACAACTGATAACATCCTTGTAGAACAGCACATCCGCTTTGTTTCATGTATATTTATACTAATTTAGTGGACATACAATAAGTGAAAACCACAGTTGAAGTTGTGCGATTAAAACAAGAAAAGTCAAAGCACACCTTATATCTTGGGAAGGAGGCAGTACAAGATTTGCATGCCTAATATCCCAAATATGGCAAGGAACTTGGCCAATATAAGACCAAATAAAATAGTAGAGGACAGAAACCAAAAGCATTTTTGAGACCCACAGTAAAAACAAGCTAAAAAAACTCAGTACTTCTAGGGGAAATGTGAGATTTCATCCAAACATGTCTAGTTCTCAATACAAAAAACGCATGCATATTCATCATCCGCTTCCTAATGTGAAACAAGTTTATCCTTCCAACACAGGGTATTATCAAGGAGCTCCTTCAACCTAGTTCATCCTTCTAACAAGCTGGTTGATGTAGTTCTCACGGTTACCAGCGTCACCACCCTCAACGTAGTGGTTCCTCTTCTTCTTCAGGCCACCGAGTGGTGCCTTAAGCTTGAATGGCCACAGGAAGTTGTTCGCCTCTTTGAAGTGTGGGCCAACGGTCAAGATCTCATGCACAAGGTCCTCGATGCAGATGATGTTGTGCTTCCCCAAACCCTGGTAAGAGGCAATGATTCAACTTAGCATGGATATGCACAATATACGGGCACAGGGCCTATGGTTGAAGAAACAAACCTCCTCAATGACTTTGTTGTTGGTCAGAGGAATCCTTTGCTTGTTGAGCTTTCCGTAACCTCTCTTGTAGATCAGCTCCCTGACACTCTTGAGGTTAGGGTACCTACACAGATCATGAATTTTACTAGTCAGCAACAATGCAACATCATAACAAGTTTCTAGTTCATCTGAATTGATCACTTGAAATCTTGGTTGATGGCACTACATATGAGAAAAATGATTGCCTATAGTTTGTAGCAACATTTAACACCACCAGCTAAACTAACATAATTGCTTGGGAGTGAATAAAGCAAGGATGGTTCAGGTTTCAGGCTAAACTTTTTCAAAAGACTTTGCAAGTGGCTAAACAAGACAGAAGCAGTAAAATGTCATAGTAGACAGTAGATAACACAGTGGTAAATTCATCCAACCAAAGACCAGGTACAATTTATTTTACATTAGGAAACAAGACAACAGGAATGCATTCAATTAAGACTCAAAAAGGTAGACATGTAACAGACCCGTAAGCAACATATGGCTCAACCCGACGCAGCATGTTAATGGTGGCCTTGTTGACCTTAAGGAACACACCATTAAAAATCTGTAGAAGTAAATTTTAGCAGTGAACATCAGTAATCATTTTCAGAAGTAGATGTATCAAGCAACATGCGCATTCACAGGACCAAATAATTGATCAACCCACCTGCCTCAAACGCAAAAGCTGCAAGATCTTCTTGGTCTTTGGGTGCATAGCATTGATACTGTAGTGCAACGTTTCAGAAAATTAGCATCAAACCATGTGCACACAAACCCAAATCAATGCAGATAGCAATGATCAAGTGGCAAGTGATGCCTTACCCACGGATACGGACGACAAACAGCAGCTTTGCCTCAGGACTGACATAGAACCCACCCTTCATCCGGGCCTCACGCTTAAGTTGCACCAGCTCCTTGTCCTGCTCACAACACCCACATTAGCATATATGGTACTCCATCAGAGTTTTCGTTCGTTACTGAGCACGTTTATTAATGATTCCATCGGGCAGAAACACCAACATGTCAATGATCAATCGAGCTAGATTAGATGTTGGACTACAGAAAAACAAACTGAATCTGAAGGAATTAAACACAGCTAACACTACTATACGTGGATATCAGTTGACTCGCAGTAATGCACAGCACAAAAGCATACAAAAATGGACAGGTATGAACAAATCTTGCATATAGAACTGCTAAACTCCGATCACTCCTTTTCCCTACCGACCGACGACAAGTAAAGCATACGTAGTTGATACAGTCCAAATTCGACTTGGCACGGCCCCAAAACCTAATCAGCGGTACAACCGCACACCGCACGTTTGCAACACACGAATACAATCCACATCCACGAGCGAGCAAGGGACATTGGATCGAGCGAGAGATGGGCGGCGATCTGACCTGAGCCTCATACTCCCCGGCGTACTGCTTGGCGCGGGCGTAGATGACCTTGGTGTTCTCCGCGTCCTTCTTCTTCTCGTCGGCGACCTTCTGCTTCTTCGCGGCGGCCCAGACCTCTCCCCTCTTCCTCTTGAAGTTCACCGACTCCGGCACCGGCACCTTCGCCGCCTCGGAGGCCATCTGCGCGGACGCAGTCAACAACGGATCCTTCAGGCTTAGATCGAGAAGGGGAGGGGACGGCGGCGGGTTCGGGCAACCGGTGCTTACCTCGACGAGCTGCGCTTCGTGGGAGAGGAGACGGCGAGGGTATGGGGAGAGGCGGCGGCGGTGACGGGGTTGAGTGCGCGGATTAAGTAGCAGGGGTTTGGCTTGCTAGGGTTCGGGAGGCGGATCCGACGGTCGCGAGTGGCTTGATGTGCACGTGGATGGAGATGGGGTATGCAGGGCCCGGGTAATGGCATACGGGCTTTTGTGGGCTTTGGGCCCCTGTTTCGTTTGCAGTTGTTACCAAATATTTTGTTCTTATTTCTCAAAAAAAAATTGTTCTTTTTTCCACTTGATGATGATGAAGAGCGAGCGAATGGGTTTTCCAGTACTTTGAGCGACTGGGGAGGAAACCCAGAAAAAACTAAACCTGCACTCCCTTCATAAAAAAATATATATAAGTGTTTAGATAACTACTTACACAGGGAGTAACTTTTGTTAGCCTATGAAGGCAGATTTCGACTTCGCCGCTGAGACGACTTCCGACGTCGGTGTAACCAATGTTTTTGCAATATAGTATACTTCCTACGATCCTAAATATAAGTTGTTTTGGTAGTTCGAGGGAGTACTTGGATTTGAACCATTTGAATGCAACCCCTAAAAAAATGAACGCAATATGTACAAAAAAGAATCAAATATTCTCAAAAAAGAAGAGCAAAACAAATTGATGATTTTTGCAGGCACAAACGAAAGTTCATTTGAATGCACATGGGGATGTTCTACGATGCATTTTGTAAAATAGTAACCATTAAAGCGAGTTGCTTTGAAAGGTTTCCATAATTCGCTAAAGTAATATAAAAGTTTATCACAAGTACAAAGCATCTTAAATATAATAAAAATTACTACAGACACCAAAACAAGCCGTCAACGCGTCGTTGTCGCCACTACCCTACCGGAGTTGACTTGACATTGTTGATGACAGCCGGAGAATTTTCATGCACATGCCCCTAAGATTCAGTGTCCTGGATCAACATACCTAGTGGTTGAAGCATTTATCTCTATACTTATAAAACATTGTTTTCTCTAGCCAGAGATGAATTGCTATCGCATGAGTATGCACACTAAACTCAATCTAACATCTGGACTTAGCCTAATTCGTTCTATCTTTGCACTTAGCAATTTACATTAACTGACCGTACCCCACCGTTAAGGGAAATATGAAACTCCACCCCTGGTCAATTAGGAAACTAATCACATGCACATTCTATTAGAAAACAGACCACGAGTGCATCTATTTAGGAAACTAATTATCATCTCCTATGGGGACTCGCGAGTCGTCTGCCACCACCACGCACGTGAACCACGGTGGGGGACGCGCAAGGAGGAGTTGCGGCTTCCTCCGGGCACACGCGTGTCTTTGCTGCCTTCATTTTCTGCCCGGAGGCCAGGGCGCTCTTCTGTCGCGGCTGCGGCAACTCCATCCAAGTCTAGGGCATACTCTTCGACAACCTCCGCCGCCACATCGCCAACAACATCTGCGTTGGCTTCAGCTCCGTCCGCAGCACCCACTCCGACAACCACCCACCACCGACGCCCTCCAAGTCCAGTCGTCGAACGTCATTCCTATCGCGATGCAGAAGGTGTCATCATTAACGTTCTTGTCGTCGTATGACTGGGCCATCAAGGACCTCCTGCAATTCTTCCTGCGTGCACCATCGAGGGCATCAATCGTCTATCACAAATCAATCAGGTGAACGTTTAATTCGTTTTGGGTGATTTCTGAGCTTTGCACGACTAATACTCCACTTTTTGCACTTGGTGGTGGGGTCAGATCTTGGTGGTGACGTGCGAGAAACATTTTTGGTACGGGAAGAAATTGATATTCCGAGTTTAATTAACATTTTATAATTCATTTGGGAAATAGATGTGATCTGGAGCATGAAAAATATTCCCATATATAGATGAAATGAGACAGATTTTAAGAATGTGTTTGTTTAGACCTGTATAGTTACAGTGAGGTTCATATTTGGACCAAGATGGATTTAAAAGTTAAATACATACATAAGTTTGGCCAGTTGATAAATTTGAATTCACTATCCCTCATAAAACGTATGTTCACTGGGTGTCACTGTATTCTTCGAGTTTTGCTGAAAACACTTGTTAATATTTGATCCTCGATAGTGAAGTTAGTTTCTTCATATGTTGGACATGCCACAAAAGTTGGTAGGCAGAAAACATTAGCAAAAAAAAAAAAATCCTGTGGGTACCACTAGCTCCAAGCGGGTTTGCTCTGCTTGAAGCGGAGATGTCAGTATATGGAAAACAAATTTTACCTGTAGATTTTTCATCTAAAATTAGGTGCATACTGTATTGCTGCACATAGGTACGCAGTAAACCTCATCTGTACTCAGTTGTCCAGGAGGATTACGGGCCAGTTCTTTTCGGCGATTCTCCCAGAATCACCCCCCTCCCCAGCTTCTCCCAGAATCATCACTTTATTTTTTTTTACAATCCTATCTAGTTAAGGTCTAATTAGCTAGGATTGTAAAAAAAATATATGGAGTGATTCTAGGAGAAGCTGAGGAGAGGGGTGATTCTGATAGAATTGCCTAAAAGAACTGACCCTACATATAGGGAGCAGAACAGACGAGGGAATACCCACGCACACGCTACAGATCCTATATTCTAGGAGAGGTGGACTACCTCGTGTACAATACATACAACGCAGTATACAGAATACATGTATATCTCAATCTTGCACAACTTCAATTTTCTAAAGGAAAAAAAAACAAATGCTCCACTAGTTAGTCATGTTTGCAGGGTGCATCACTGCAATTAAACTTTTCAGTTTGTAAGGTAGATTTTTTTTTCAAAACTGTGATGGTTTTTATAGCAAATTCAGAATCTATACGTCCTCACGCAAGAAAATCAAAACTAGCGTCCTGTCGGTCTCCAGTTGGCCGAAGAGAGACTCTTCGGTCTGCGGTTGACCGAAGTGGGCTCTTCAGCCTCTCATTGGCTAAAGAGTACCCCAACTGGGTCGAAAAAGACTTTTTGTCAACCGTAGGCCGAAGAATACCCTTTGGGGCCCAAGGCCTACCATAGGAAGAGCGCAACCATGTAGTTTCGGCCTCCCGTTAACGCGAAAAGTTGGGGCCCAAGGATCATGACCAAAAAGTGCTCTTCGGCCTACGGCAGACCAAAGAGTCCTTTTCGGCCCGGTTGGGACACTCTTCGACCAATGGGAGGTTGAAGAGGGGAGCTCCTGTTTGGCGCCCTCAGCGCCCCTTAAGCTAGTTGGCGCTCGCAGGGACCTGTAGTGAGCCGGCCCATTAACTTGCACTGAAGCACAGCGAAATGCAAAAGATAAGAAAACAAAAAGACAAATTGTTTATATTTGTGACTAGCAGGTTTCGAACCGCGAACACGACCATGGAAACCATAGTCGGTAACCACTAGGTCGACCTCATTTAGTTGTCTAACATTTGGAAGTAGCGTTATTTGAACTTACTTTAGTTAATATATTGACCCTTTTCCTTTTGCGAGTAACATATACTATTATGAAAAACGAAAGAATAACTTTCATAATATGAAAACGTTTGTGAAATAAAAAATGTTCACGAATTTTGAAGAACAATTCATTTTTTTATAAAAAGTTCATGCAATTTAAAAAAATCATCAAATATGAAAAAAGTTTGTGCAATATTAAAAAATTCATACAATTTGAAAAAAGTTCATTGGATTTGAAAAAAGGTTCATTGATTTCGGAAATAGTTCATCAATTTCGAAAAAAGTTCACCGAATCTGAAAAAAGTTGATTGGATTTGAAAAAAGTTCATCAAGTTTGAAAAAAGTTCATCAGATTTAAAAAAAGTTCATCGGATTTCAAAAAACAGTTCATCGAATTTGAAAAAAGTTCATTGATTTCAAAAATAGTTCATAATTTCAAAAAAAGTTCACCGAATCTGAAAAAAACAAAAAGCTCATCGGATCTAAAAAAAGTTCATCGAAATTGAAAAGGAATTCATTGATTTTGAAAAAATATTACGGAATTTGAAAAAGGATGTAGAAAAAAGAAAAAACCGAACTGGCGCCGACAATAAATAAAGTGACTGAAGTAAATATTCATAGAAGCGGTCACGGCCTGATGGCTAGAGCCTAGCACTGGTTGCGATGTGGTTCTTGGTTCGATCCCTTTCTTTAAAAACAGAAGAAGAAGAAGAAGAAGAAGAAGAAGAAGAAGAAGAAGAAGAAGAAGAAGAAGAAAGCAAAACGGGCCGAGCCCAGCTAATCCAGCTGCGGGCGCCCGTTTGCAAATTGCACTGTAACGGGCGCCTGCAGCGCCAAATAGGAATTGCCGTTGAAGAGCCCACTTCGGTCAACCGCAGGCCGAAGAGCCCCTCTTCGACCAATTAGAGGCCGACGGGATGCTAGTTTTGATTTTGGTGCGTGAGGACGTATAGATTCCGAATTTGCTATAAAAATCATCATAGTTTTGAAAAAAAACTGTAAGGTATAGTTTTTGCCTCTGTTCTTGTATCCCAGCCAGGATTACAACATGGTTAATAGTTCAATTTCATTTTCTTACAATGGTGTTAACCTTCTCAGGAAAACACATAAGGCATGTGGTGGCTTATCATCGTATAGCTACGAAGATTCCAAAACTATTTAATGATAAGTCACTGTAATAAAAGAGTTCTTTTTGTAAAGAGATTTACTATAAGAGTTGGAATGAAATATGGAAAAATGTGCACTTCGGTTTTAAAATGGAGCAAGTTTCTTCTTGCAAATTAGAGGATGCTTAGGGGAAAAAATCTTTCACTTGCATGCAGCCTAAATAGAATCATTATGCACAAAGTGGAATAAACTTTTCATTTAAGGTATCTTAGAGAAAGAAGTCCAGGCCGGCCTAGGTGTTGTATTGCTAGCATACAGGCAAATGCACTTTCACCTCCTTCTATATATACCCATCTCTGTGTTTACTAATTTGTGCAATTTTTTTAAGGAATTGGCAGACTGTACTGCCGATATATTAAGGAGGAGTGAAAAAGTGCTACAAATGTAAGGTTACAGACCAGGTTTTTAGGTGCCCTCCACCAAGTTCAGAAAAGAGGAAATCAATCAGGTTCGGGTTCTGGGCCGTTTTCCACATCTGAAAGCCAATGGACAGAAAGGACCGGCTGTAGGATGTCCTGCCTAATGAGTTGGAGAATGGTAGATTCCTGAAGCACCTTCTGATCGAACACACGTTGGTTTCTTTCCTTTCAGATGTTCCAAGCGGTGTAAATAGCTGTATTTTTTCCCTGTTTCCCAGACTGCAAGCGAAGTCATTCCACCAAGAATCAATGGAGCTTGCCTGCTGGGCCGCGGTGACAAAAGCTGGGAATTTGAGGTCTTCCGCAACAAGAAACCAGACAGCCCGAGCAAAGGAGCAACGGAGAATCAGGTGTAGGGGAGTCTCATCTTGCTGGTCACACAGGTTGCACATTTCAGAATGAGGAATTCCTCTAGTTGCCAGGTTGTTATTGGTGAGAATCCGACCACGTAACCACACCCACATGAAGAAGTGACACTTAGGCTCAACCTTGGCAGACCACAGCCTGTCAAAGTGCAAGTTGGTGAAGGAGCCAGCGAATTGGCATTGGTAAGCAGAGGCGGCTGAATACCTCTGTCGTTCCAGAGCCACGAAATGGAGTCCTCAGTCCTAGCCGATAAGGTGACCTGCTGGACTTGGTGCCACAAGGAGAGGAATTGGGTGAGCTCGGTCTATTGGGAGATACGGTGCAACCCTAGCAACCACTTGTCGTTCTCAACGGCATCATGAACGGTGATCCTCTTGCGGTAACAAAGCCTGAAGATGTCAGGAGCCAAGGTGCGAGGGGCCTGACCCTCGAGCCAGCGGTCATGCCAGAAGCTGGCCGTGAGGCCATTGCCAACCGATATGGTGGTGCATGCCGAGAAGAGGGCCAGGTCCTCCTCATCGCACGGCAGCTCAGAACCAGCCCAGGGCCGCACCTTATCCGTCCAGTCATATCATTTCCAGCGAAGGCGCAGGGCCCGGCTGAACCTCCTGATGTCAAGGATGCCCGGATCACCAAGATGCCTGGGGCGGCACACGGTGCTCCAATTGACTAGAGGCGGGCCCTTGCTGCTGTTAGGCCTAGATCGCCAAAGAAAATTTCTCCTGAGCTTGTCCATCTGCTTGATGGCCCAACTGTCTAGCTTGAAGATCATGAGCAAATGAATTGGGATAGCGGATAACACGGAGTTGACCAGACTGAGACGGGCATCCGGAGCCATCAGCCTGCCCCTCCAGATCCATAACCTTGCAGCCATCTTATCCAGAGTAGGTTGAATGTCAGCCCTCGTGATCTTTTTAAAGTGCAGAGGCAGGCCAAGGTACTTGCATGGAAACTGACCAAGAGGCACAAGGAAGCTGTGAAGCAAGGAGTTGAGATCAATACTTTCGCAGACGATCGGCAGGAACAGACTTTTTTGAACATTAGCTCTGAGACCCGAGGCCATGCCGAACAGGTTGAGGATGTCGGGTGCAATGGCAATGTCGGCAGCAGTTGGAGCGATGAAGAGTGTCGCGTCATCCGCGTACAGGCTCACCCGAAGACGAGAGGCCGGCAGACGAAGAGGGGACATAGCACCTTCAGAGCAGGCCTTGGCAAAGATCTAGTGCAACGGGGCAATTGCGATGGTGAAGAGCATAGGGGAGAGGGGGTCTCCTTGACACAGTCCCTGCATGTGAAAGAATGGCAACCCGAGCTCCCCGTTGACCAAGATCCGGGACGAGGCAGAGCCCTACAAAACAGCCATGAGGTTGCGCCATCGAGGGCCAAAACCCATGACAGTCATGAGCTTGGACATGTACCCCCAGGAGACCGAGTCAAAGGCGCCAGCAATATCCAACTTGAGGAGCAGAGCAGCAGACTTTGATTTGTGTAAGGATCTGACGACATTCATGACATACAGAAAGTTATCATGAATGCTTTGAGTCTTGATATAAGTACTCTAGGAGCTGGGCACCAGCTGATGCAGGAAGGGCGCGAGACGGTTGGCGAGCAGCTTGCACAGAATTTTTGCGACGGAGTGCATGAGGCTTACGGGCCTGAAATCCTTCACTCTTGATGCATCAGCAGATTTCGGCAGCAAGGTGATGAAGACCTGGTTGAGAAACTTCCAGCGCTGGGCCCTCAAGGAGAAAGCTTGATTCAGAGTTGCGATCAGGTCAGCCTTTACAATATCCCGGCAGGATTTGAAGAAATCAGCCATGAAACCGTCTGGTCCCGGTGCCTTCCCTGAAGGCAGATCAAAAACATCGGCCTTAATTTCAGGTTCAGAGAACTCCCATTCGAGGGCCGTCAGGTCAAGACAAGGGATCACCAATGAATCCCAATTGAAGGTGCGATGTCGAGTGCTACCTCTTGAGCACTGCGTTGGTTTTCCCCGAAGAGGAAGGGATGATGCAGCAAAGTAGCGTAAGTATTTCCCTCAGTTTTTGAGAACCAAGGTATCAATCCAGTAGGAGGCTACATGCGAGTCCCTCGTACCCGCACAAAACAAATAAATCCTCACAACCAACGCAAATAGGGGTTGTCAATCCCTATAAGGCCACTTACGAGAGTGAGATCTGATAGATATGATAAGATAATAGTTTTGGTATTTTTATGATAAATATGCAAAGTAAAATAAAGACAAAGTAAATAGCAAAGGAAATAACTAAGTAGTAGGAGATTAATATGATGAAGATAGACCCGGGGGCCATAGGTTTCACTAGTGGCTTCTCTCGAGAGCATAAGTATTCTACGATGGGTGAACAAATTACTGTCGAGCAATTGACAGAATTGAGCATAGTTATGAGAATATCTAGGTATGATCATGTATATAGGCATCACGTCCGAGACAAGTAGACCGACTCCTGCCTGCATCTACTACTATTACTCCACTCATCGACCGCTATCCAACATGCATCTAGAGTATTAAGTTAAAAACAGAGTAACGCCTTAAGCAAGATGACATGATGTAGAGGGATAGACTCATGCAATATGAAGAAAACCCCATCTTGTTATCCTCGATGGCAACAATACAATACGCGCCTTGCTGCCCCTACTGTCACTGGGAAAGGACACCGCAAGATTGAACCCAAAGCTAAGCACTTCTCCTATTGCAAGAAAGATCAATCTAGTAGGCCAAACCAAACTGATAATTCGAAGAGACTTGCAAAGATAAACAATCATACATAAAAGAATTCAGAGAAGATTCAAATATTATTCATAGATAGACTTGATCATAAACCCACAATTCATCGGTCTCAACAAAGACACCGCAAAAAGAAGATTACATCGAATAGTTCTCCACAAGAGAGGGGGAAAACATTGTATTGAGATCCAAAAAGAGAGAAGAAGCCATCTAGCTAATAACTATGGACCCGTAGGTCTGAGGTAAACTACTCACACTTCATCGGAGGGGCCATGGTGTTGATGTAGAAGCCCTCCGTGATGGATGCCCCCTCCGGCGGAGCTCCGGAACAGGCCCCAAGATGGGATCTCGTGGATACAGAAAGTTGCAGCGGTGGAATTAGGTTTTTGGCTCCATATCTGATCGTTTGGGGGTGTAGGTATACATAGGAGGAAGGAGTACGTCAGTGGAGCAACAGGGGGCCCATGAGGGTGGAGGGCGCGCCTAGGGGGGGTAGGCGCGCCCCTACCTCGTGGCCTCCTCTTTTCTTTCTTGATGTAGGGTCCAAGTCTCCCGGGTCTTGTTCGTTGAGAAAATCACGTTCCCGAAGCTTTCATTCCGTTTGGACTCCGTTTAATATTCCTTTTCTTCGAAACCCTAAAACAGGCAAAAAACAACAATTCTGGGTTGGGCCTCCGGTTAATAGGTTAGTCCCAAAAATAATATAAAAGTGGATAATAAAGCCCAATAATGTCCAAAACAGTAGATAATATAACATGGAGCAATCAAAAATTATAGATACGTTGGAGACATATCATCGAGCCGGAGCAGTACCAATGGAGTTCTGGAAGTGCCGCAAGAGCTCCGCTTGCTTGTCAGATTGAATAGTGAGCTGCCAAGAGTCAGTTTCAAGCATAGGAATGAAATTGCGTCTCCTGCGGCCATTGGCTTTGATGTGGAACAGCTTGGACTTGGCGTGGTTGGGACGCAGCCAGAGGATGCGAGACCTTTGTAACACCCCGGATGTAACTTGCCTTATCTGTATTCCAACTCTTGCCATTTTCGGCACTAAGTTATGTTATTCCCTCGTTCTTGGGTTCTTGTCTCCGTGTGTTTTGTCTTTGCCATGCATCTTATATCATGTCATCATGTGCATTGCATTTGCATACGTGTTCGTCTCATGCATCCGAGCATTTTCCGCGTTGTCCGTTTTGCATTCCGGCGCTCCTATGTCCTCCGGTGTCCCTTTCTACCTCTTTTCGTGTGCAGGTGTTAAACGTTTTCGGATTGGACCGAGACTTGTCGTGCGGCCTTGGTTTACAACCGGTAGACCGCCTGTCAAGTTTCGTGCCATTTGGACTTCGTTTGATACTCCAACGGTTAACCGAGGGACTGAAAAGGCCTCGTGTGTGTTGCAGCCAAACACCCCTCCAAAGTGGACCAAAACCCACCTAAACCTCCTCCATCACCTAGGCCATTCGATCACGATCGTGTGGCCGAAAACCGTACCTCATTTGGAGCTTCCTAGCTCCCTCTACCTTTATAAATAGGTCCCTCCTCGAAATCCCGGGTCTCCTCCCCCTAACCCTAGCCATTTTCCCCGCCGCCGCCGGACAATGTCCGCCACCTAGCGGACACACTGCCGCCAGCCACTCACCGGCCGCCACGTGGCAACCGGCGCCCACTTCGCCGCCGCGGGCCCGAGAGCCCGAAGCCGGCCCTCCCCGTCGCCGATCTGGGCCGCGCCCCGCGCGCCCCGGCTCCTTCGTCTCCTCTGCCCGAGGCGCCCCGCTCGCCGCGCCGCCTTCGCGGGCCGCCGCCGCCGCAGTCCGGCTCGCCGGCGCCGCCGCCGACTGCCTCTCCGACGCTGGCTGCCCTCGCCACCGCGCGTCCACGCCACCCGGATCCCGCGCCAACGCCGCCTCCTCGCCGCAACCTCGCCGTCCGGCCCTCTCCTCCCCGTCCTCCTCTTCCCGGATGGCCTCCGGAGCCCCAAGTCCAGCGACTTCCATTAGCTCCGGCGACCTCAAGTTGCTACAGTGCCGTCGCCAGATCTGAGATCAAGATCGATCGGTTGACTATTCCCCTGAAACCCTAATTCCAGATTTTTATGCATTCTTTGGCATGTCATAACTTCATCACCGTTGCTCTGATTCGTGCGTGTGGCATATCAAAATGTTCGTCTCGATGAGTAATCCATTCCATTTCATTGCATCATTTTCATTTGAGCTCATCTTGATGCCCGAAATGCTGTTGGAAGAGGGCTATGTGATGTTAGCTGTAGATTATTATCAGCAAATGCACTTTTGTCATTTTTGCCATGATTAATGTGTGCATGCTATGATCCTGAGCTCTACATATGTTTTGAAGTATGCCATGTTATCTTTACAGGGGTGTATGCCATGTATTTTCGTGATCGCTGTGGTGACTAGCACAAGCATGCAAAGTAGCTTACTTAATGTTGCTAATTTCAGGGACTTAGAAATATTCTAAGTCTCTACCCTGTCCTTATTTTTATGCCATATGTTCATGTTGATTCCTAGTGATCCGTGCCTCTTTTGAGCATGATCAGTAAGGATGTTTTGTAGATATTGTGGTGCTCTATCCATCCATGTCTTTATTTGCATTTATGGAGCACCCTAGCTTGAGTCAATTGAGCTCTACTTTTGCTATAAAATGTTCCTGGCAGATTGTTAACATGTTTAGCAATTTTGCCGAGCTTGTTGTAGTTGATCCATGCATGCTATGATGTTTTTCTTACCATGTCAAGCTTCTATGCCATGTCTACTTGCTGGGTGTATGCTTAGTTTGTCATGTCTTGCCTCGTAGTGAGTGCATCGAGCTCGTAAACATGCCTACTTGATGTCGGTTTTGCCATGTTCCAGTTTTTCACTGTCTGAATCTGTTAATGATAATTGCTATGTTCATGTGGTTGCAATTATATTTTCTGATCCCTTTTGGCTTATGGTCAGTAAGGGATTTTTGTTGTATGCTTTGAGTAGCTTCATGCCATGCCTTGCTTTGCCATGATATGTTCATGTAGCATGTTGTTATCTTGCTCTAAAGATTGCTTCTTGATGTTAAATTCTTGACATGGTGTTAATTTCACTAAGTCTGAAACCTGATATCTTTTGCACTTTTGCCATGCTTGTTTGAACCTGCTAATGAGTGAATTAGCCGTAGCTTAATGCTCATCTTTTGTCAAGCATCTTGAGTGGATCCCTGCCATGTATTTTGTTGCTATGCTTGAGTGCAATAGCTTATTTATCTTGATGCATTTAGATGGTCTCGTGCTGTTAATCGCAGACCGGTGCCATATTTGTTTTGCTTGTCATTTCCAAACCGTGCATCCGATTCCGGTGATCTTTATATCGATTTCGACCGAAATCAACTCCTCTTTCCAGTGGCACTCTTGGATTTCCAAGTTGAGAACAGGTTCAATCTTTCCTCTCCAAGTCATGCATATGCACCGCATACCGCATCTCGCATCTCATGACATGTTTTGCATCATGTTGTTTATGCATTGCACGTGGTTGATTGTGTTCCTTTGCTTGTGTTATTGCTTTGGGTAGAGCCAGGAGACGAGTACGTGATCAAGGAGCCCGTTGAGTACGCTTACGAGGATCAAGTCAACTCAGAGAACTTTGGAGGCAAGATGACCTTACCCTCGAAATCACTTCTATCTTTGCTTGCTAGATGCTCGCTCTTTTGCTATGCCTATGCTACGATACCTACCACTTGCTTATCATGCCTCCCAAATTGCCATGTCAAACCTCTAACCCGCCTTGTCCTAGCAAACCGTTGTTTGGCTATGTTAGCGCTTTGCTCAGCCCCTCTTATAGCGTTGCTAGTTGCAGGTGAAGATTGGAGTTTGTTCCTTGTTGGAACATGTTTATTGTTGGGATATCATTATTATATCTTGTTTATCTTAATGCACCTATATACTTGGTAAAGGGTGGAAGGCTCGACCTTATGCCTGGTGTTTTGTTCCACTCTTGCCGCCCTAGTTTCTGTCATATCGGTGTTATGTTCCTTGATTTTGTGTTCCTTACACGGTTGGGTCATAATGGGAACCCCTTGACAGATCGCCTTGAATAAAACTCCTCCAGCAATGCCCAACATTGTTTTTACCATTCGCCACCTAGCCTCTTTTTCCCTTGGGTTTCCGGAGCCTGAGGGTCATCTTTATTTAAACCCCCCTGGGCCAGTGCTTCTCTGAGTGTTGGTCCAAAATGGGCAGCCTGCGGGGCCACCTCGGGGCAACTTGAGGGTTGGTTTTACTCGTAGCTTGACCTATCCGAGTGTGCCCTGAGAACGAGATATGTGCAGCTCCTATCGAGATTTGTCGGCACATTCGGGCGGTGTTGCTGGACTTGTTTTACCATTGTCGAGATGTCTTGTAACCGGGATGCCTAGTCTGATCGAATTGTCTTGGGAGAAGGAATATCCTTCGTTGATCGTGAGAGCTTGTGATGGGCTAAGTTGGGACACCCCTGCAGGGATTTGAACTTTCGAAAGCCGTGCCCACGGTTATGGGTAGATGGGAATTTGTTAATGTCCGGTTGTAGAAGATTGGAACTTAACTTAATTAAAATGAATCAACTGCGTGTGTTACCGTGATGGTCTCTTCTCGGCGGAGTCCGGGAAGTGAACACGGTGTTGGAGTAATGTTTGATGTAGGTTATTCTAGGATCACTTCTTGATCATAGTTGTTCGACCGTGCCTTTGCCTTCTCTTCTCGCTCTCATTTGCGTATGTTAGCCACCATATATGCTAGTTGCTTGCTGCAGCTCCACATCATACCTTTTACCCTACCTATAAGCTTAAATAGTCTTGATCGCAAGGGTGTGAGATTGCTGAGTCCCCGTGACTCACAGATTACTTCCAAAACCAGATGCAGGGACCGATGAGACCATTCTAGGAGATTCAATTGAGCTCAAGTGGGAGGTCAATGAGGACTCAGGACGATTCTATGTGTCTTTCCCAGATGATCAGTAGTGGTGCCCAGTTGGGGCGATCGGGGACTATGTTGCATTTGGGGTTTATCTTCATTTTGGTTCCGTAGTCGGACCTTGAGTGTATTTGGATGAATGTAATGACTTATTTATGCTATTTGTGTGACGTGGCGAGTGTAAGACAACTATGTATCCTTTTCTCTTAATGTATTACATGGGTTGTTGTGAAGATTACCTCACTTGCGACATTGCTTTCAACATGGTTATGCCTCTAAGTCGTGCTTCGACACGTGGGAGATATAGCCGCATCGAGGGCGTTACAAGTTGGTAATCAGAGCCTTCCCCAACCTTAGGAGCCCCCCTGCTTGATCGAATCGCTGGCGTTGTTGAGTCTAGAAAAATGTTTTGAGTCATTTAGGATTATATATATCAGAGAGTAGGATTCTTTTTACTCCTCAGTCCCTTCGTCGCTCTGGTGAGGCATCCTGACATAGAGTTTTGACTCTTCTCTTCCCAAATTTTACTAAAAAAAATTTAGGATCACGCGGGTATCTTGGAATCGTTCCGATGGTTTTGTGGCGAGAACATTGTTCTTGGTGTCTCCTGACATTTAGGGGTTGTGGCAGTGTCCCGGGGAGTTGAGCTCTGAGGTGTTGTCGTCACAATTTTATCGTTGCAATTCTGGAATACCTGAGTTTCGCCGACATCGAAAATCTCTTTTATGCAGTTGTTGGTGAGATAACCTCGACGCCACCCAGTACTGGGGCGGGAGTTCGGGAGTATTGCCATAACTCGTATAACGGATGCTTTTCGAAGGTTGAGGTAAATGATTTCCGAAGGTTTCTTGGTTATGTGTTGAAGGATGGATACAACTGGATGTAGGATTTGCTAGCTTTGGGTGAGATATTATGCTTCCCCTGTATCCCCAACACCTGCTTGCATAACTGGAAAGGTTCGGGAGTTTCATAGGTGGGAATTCTTGTAGCTCTAGTAATTCTTCCGCGAATATTTGGTTTGTGACTGGGTAATCCTCACCAAGTATTTGTTCTTGTCCATACCTTGTTGTTTTATTCTTCTACCTCTATCTAAGTGGCTTCTCAATTATGGAAGTGTGACCATTTCAATTGGAATTCATTCGTTCATTTTGTTCGGATGTGAAGACTATATGTTGCAATTTCGATCCATTTGATTCAGCTTGAATAAATGTCTGTCAAGATGCTAATGGATGTCACCCTCTTCAGGATGGCTCCTCCAACGCGCACGACTCCGAATCCTGATCCGCCACCACCACCTCCACCTCCGGAGGCATGGCAAGCTGTGATTGCCGCTACCAATGCAAACACGCAGCTGATCATGCAGCTCTTGCAAGAGCGCAACCAAGGGAATCATGGCCATGGCAACAATCAGAATCAGTTTGCTACACTCAACCAGTTCCTCGCTAATCAGCCAAAGACCTTCAGCAACTGTGTTGAAGCAACAAACGCTGATTATTGGCTCGTGGATATCTGCAAGCATTTGGAGTGCAGCAACGTCAGGCCTGAGGACTTTTTCAAGTTTGCCTCGTTCCAACTCAAAGACCAAGCTGCAGAATGGTTTCAGCAGTACAAAGATTCCAAAGGAGGCCGTGTGATTACCTGGGATGAATTCCGTCAAGACTTCAAAGCCCATCACATTCCTCAGAGTGTTTTTGAGAGCAAGCATGAGGAATTCCGCAACTTGAAGCAAGGCAGCTTGTCCGTTTACCAGTATAACATCATGTTCTAGAAGCTCGCTCGTTTTGCCAAGCAGGACGTCCCCGACGAGAAGAGCATGATTTACCAATTCAGAGGTGGCCTCAGAGAAGATCTCCAACTTGCTCTCGTGCTTTTCGAGCCTCAGAAGTACGATGAGTTTTACAACATGGTACTGAAACAAGAGACTGCTCAACTCAGGTGCGATGCTTCCAAGAAGCGAGTCAGAGATGCAACTCCTTCTTCCTCAACTCAAGTGGCTTCTAAGCAGCAAAAGTATTGGCTGCCTCCTCCTCCGTTCCGTCAGCCTTATCAGCAGAGAGCAAAGGTGGCAATGGATCTTCCCACCCACCCAACCCAGGCTTTCAGAACAAGACTTCGTCTCTTGCTCCAAGATCAAGTGCTCCGTATCACCGTCCGCTCTCGGAGGTCACGTGCAACAAGTGTCAGCAGAAGGGTCACTATGCCAACAAATGCTTCAATCAGAGGCGTCTCCCTCCTCCTCCTCCTATGAGATCTGCCAGTACCGCAGTGGTCAAGCATAATCCCAAGCACGCCAAGGTCAACATGATGAATGCAGCTCAGCCAGAGGACTCGTCAGATGTCATCATGGGTAACCTTCCTGTTAACGATGTTCCTGCAAAAGTACTTTTTATACTGGTGCATCGCATTGTTCATGTCGAAGCCATTTTTTGACAAGAATGAATTTGCTTCTTCTCATTTGGGCAAATCAATGGATATCGTTTCTCTGGGCAAACGCTTGAGTGCCAGTTTGGTGGTTCCAGATGTTAATATCACGTTGGGCGACTATAAATTCCTTTCTTCTCCAATGGTCCTTGGTAACTCGGATATCGATCTTATTCTCGGAATGGACTGGCTTTCTAAGCACAAGGCTCAGCATGATTGTGCTGCCAGGCAGATTCAATTGACACATTCGTCTGAGGATGTAATTGTCTTTGCCACTCATGATGATACCATCCGTCTGTTTTCTCTCAATGAGAAGGTCGAGCTAGATGCCATCTCTCAAATTCCAGTCGTTTGCGAATATCAAGACGTCTTTCTAGAAGAGCTTCCAGGAATGCCTCCGCACCGGCCAGTTGAATTCGTCATCGATCTTGAGCCTGGCACGGAACCTGTTTGCAAACGTCCTTACAACCTTGGACCTGAAGAGTTGAAGGAGCTGAAGAAACAACTCGATATTCAAGAGCGAATGGGTCTCATTCGACCAAGTTCTTCTCCATGGGTTTGTGGTGTTCTTTTTGTGAAGAAGAAGGATGGAACGGACCGACTTTGTGTTGACTACCGTCCATTGAACAAGAAGACCATAAAGAACAAGTACCCACTTCCCAACATCAATGAGCTTTTCGAACAACTCAAAGGTGCTAAAGTATTCTCCAAGCTTGATCTCCGTATGGGCTATCATCAGATTCGCATTCGTGAACAAGATATCCCCAAGACAGCTTTCAGAACAAGCTATGGTTCATATGAATACACTGTCATGTCTTTCGGCCTTGTCAACGCTCCGCCAACATTCTCTGGCATGATGAACTTCATCTTCAACGCCTACAGAAATGACTTCATCTTGGTCTACCTCGATGACATTTTGGTCTTTTCCAAGAACAAGGAGGATCATGCCAAGCACTTGCGTTTGGTGCTGGATAAACTCAGAGAACATCAGTTCTATGCAAAGTTTTCAAAGTGCGAGTTTTGGCTTGATGAGGTTCTCTACCTTGGGCATATCATCTCTGCCAAGGGCATAGTGGTTAATCCTGAGAAGGTGTCTGCAATTGTGAATTGGGAACCACCTCAAAATGTGAAGCAACTCCGCAGCTTCCTTGGGCTCGCAAGCTATTATCGAAGGTTCATTGAGAACTTCTCAAAGATCGCGAAGCCTCTTTCCAACCTTCTCCAGAAGCATGTGAAGTATGTCTGGTCGCCTGAATGTGACATTGCTTTCAACACCCTGAAAGAGAAGTTAGTCACTGCTCCAGTTCTGACTCCTCCTGATGAATCCAAACTGTTTGAGGTCTTCTGTGATGCTTCCCTTCAAGATCTTGGTGCAGTGTTGATGCAAGAGAAGAAAGTTGTGGCCTATACCTCTCGCCAGTTGAAGCCCAATGAAAAGAACTACCCCACTCATGACCTCGAGTTGGCGACAGTTGTCCATGCTCTTTTAACTTGGAGACATCTCTTATTGGGAAGAAAAGTGGACATCTTCACTGATCACAAGAGTCTCAAGTACATCTTCACTCAGCCAAACCTCAACCCCAGGCAGACTCGTTGGGTCGAGATGATTCAAGAGTATAATCCGAGTATCGAATATACTCCAGGCAAGGCCAATGTTATTGCTGACGCATTGAGCAGGAAGGCTTATTGCAACAGTTTGATTATCAAGCCTTACCAACCGGAGCTTTGTGAAGCTTTCCGCAAACTCAACCTTCAAGTTGTTCCTCAAGGTTTCCTCGCCAACCTCCAAGTCTCTCCTACTTTGGAAGATCAGATTCGCGAGGCTCAACTTCTTGATGCTATGGGGAAGAAGGTGAAGATTGGGATTGCCAAGCGTCAACCCAAGTACAAGTGCTATCGTCTTGATGACAATCATACTCTATTCTTCGAGGATCGCATTCTTGTGCCTAAAGGTGACCTTCGTAAAGTCATTATGAACGAGGCTCACAATCCACTCCTCTCTATTCACCCTGGGAGTACAAAGATGTACCAGGACCTCAAGCAGTCGTATTGGTGGACTCAAATGAAGCGCGAGATTGCTCAGTTCGTGAATGAATGTGATGTCTGTAGAAGAGTGAAGGCAGAACACCAACGGCCAGCTGGTCTCCTCCAACCTCTTGCCATTCCAGAATGGAAGTTTGACCACATTGAGATGGACTTCGTGACTGGATTTCCAAAGTCCAAGCGTGGCAATGATGCTATCTTCATTGTCATCGACAAACTCACTAAAGTGGCTCATTTTCTTCCTATCAAAGAATCTATCACAGTAGCTTAGTTGGCAGAGCTATATACCTCCAAGATTGTCTCTCTGCACGGCATTCCGCAATTGATATCTTCAGATTGTGGCAGCATCTTCACCTCTAAGTTCTGGGATTCTTTTCAGAAGGCCATGGGCACCAACATTCGCTTCAGCACAACTTTTCATCCTCAAACTAGTGGCCAAGTCGAGCGAGTAAATCAGATTCTTGAAGATATGCTCAGGGCTTGTGTCATCTCTTTCGGTATGAAGTGGGAAGATTGTCTTCCATATGCCGAGTTCTCCTACAACAACAGCTTCCAAGCGAGTTCGGGCAAGGCCCCATTTGAAATTCTCTATGGCAGTAAGTGTCGTACTCCTCTTAACTGGTCAGAGACTGGTGAACGTCAACTTCTTGGCAATAACTTGATCACAGAGGCCGAAGAGATGTGCAAAGTCATTCGCGATAATCTCAAAGCCGCGCAATCGCGCCAGAAGAGTTACTATGATAGCAAGCATCATGACTTGGCTTTCGAGATCGGAGACCATGTCTACCTCCGCGTCTCTCCAATAAAGGTACTCGTCGCTTCGGTATCAAAGGGAAGCTTGCCCCTAGATACGTGGGTCCTTTCAAGATCATCAGCAAAAGAGGCGATCTCACCTATCAACTTGAGCTTCCCTCCAACTTTGCAAACATGCACGACGTGTTCCATGTCTCTCAACTCCGCAAGTGTTTCAAGACTCCTGACCGCACCGTCAACTTCGATGACATTGGTCTCCAAGAAGACCTTTCTTATCGTGAGCACCCCGTTGCTATTCTTGAAGAAACTGAGCGCAAAACTCGCAACAAGTCTATCAAATTCCTCAAAGTCAAGTGGTCACATCATTACGACCGTGAAGCCACCTGGGAATGCGAGGATCACCTCCGTTCTGAGTACTCGGAGTTTTCCAGTCCTAGATCTCGGGACGAGATCCTTTCGTAGTGGTGGAGTGTTGTAACACCTCGGATGTAACTTGCCTTATCTGTATTCCAACTCTTGCCATTTTCGGCACTAAGTTATGTTATTTCCTCGTTCTCAGGTTTTTGTCTCCGTGTGTTTTGTCTTTGTCATGCATCTCATATCATGTCATCATGTGCATTGCATTTGCATACGTGTTCGTCTCATGCATCCGAGCATTTTCCCCGTTGTCCGTTTTGCATTCTGGCGCTCCTATGTCCTCCGGTGTCCCTTTCTACCTCTTTTCGTGTGCGGGTGTTAAACATTTTCGGATTGGTAAGAGACTTGTCATGCGGCCTTGGTTTACTACCGGTAGACCGCCTGTCAAGTTTCGTGCCATTTCGACTTCGTTTGATATTCCAACGGTTAACCGAGGGACCGAAAAGGCCTCGTGTGTGTTGCAGCCAAACACCCCTCCAAAGTGGCGCAAAACCCACCTAAACCTCCTCCATCACCTAGGCCGTTCGATCACGATCGCGTGGCCGAAAACCGCACCTCATTTCGAGCTTCCTAGCTCCCTCTACCTCTATAAATAGGTACCTCCTCGAAATCCCGGGCCTCCTCCCACTAACCCTAGCCATTTTTCCCCGCCACCTAGCGGACACACCGCCGCCATCCACTCACCGGCCGCCACGTGGAAACCGGCGCCCACTTGGCTGCTGCGGGCCCGAGAGCCCGAAGCCGGCCCTCCTTGTCGCTGATCTGGGCCGTGCCCCGCACGCCCCGGCTCCCTCGTCTCCTCCGCCCGAGGCGCCCCGCTCGCTGCGCCGCCTTCACGGGCCGCCGCCGCCGAAGTCCGGCTCGCAGGCGCCGCCGCCGACTGCATCTCCAACGTCGGCCGCCCTCGCCACCGCGCGTCCACGCCACCCGGATCCCGCGCCAACGCCGCCTCCTCGCCGCAACCTCGCCGTCCGGCCCTCTCCTCTCCGTCCTTCTCTTCCCGGCCGGTCACCGGAGCCCCAAGACCAGCGACGTCCATTAGCTCCGGCGACCTCGAGCTACTACAATGTCGTCGCCAGATCTGAGATCTAGATCGATCGGTTGACTATTCCCCTGAAACCCTAATTCCAGATTTTTATGCATTCTTTGGCATGTCATAACTTCATCACCGGTGCTCTGATTCGTGCATGTAGCATATCAAAATGTTCGTCTCGATGAGTACTCCATTTCATCTTATTGCATCATTTTCATTTGAGCTCATCTTGATGCCTGAAATGCTGTTGGAAGAGGGCTATGTGATGTTAGCTGCAGATTATTATCAGCAAATGCACTTTTGTCATTTTTGCCATGATTAATGTGTGCATGCTATGATCATGAGCTCTACATATGTTTTGAAGTATGCCATGTTATCTTTACAGGGGTGTATGCCATGTATTTTCGTGATCTCTGTGGTGACTAGCATAAGCATGCAAAGTAGCTTACTTAATGTTGCTGATTTCAGGGACTTAGAAATATTCTAAGTCTCTGCCCTGTCCTTATTTTTATGCCATATGTTCATGTTGATTCCTAGTGATCCATGCCTCTTTTGAGCATGATCAGTAAGGATGTTTTGTAGATATTGTGGTGCTCTATCCATCCATGTATTTGTTTGCATTTATGGAGCACCCTAGCTTGAGTCAATCGAGCTCTACTTTTGCTATAAAATGTTCCTGGCAGATTGTTAACATGTTTAGCAATTTTGCCGAGCTTGTTGTAGTTGATCCGTGCATGCTATGATGTTTTTCTTACCATTTCTAGCTTCTATGCCATGTCTACTTGCTGGGTGTATGCTTAGTTTGTCATGTCTTGCCTCGTAGTGAGTGCATCGAGCTCGTAAACATGCCTACTTGATGTCGGTTTTGTCATGTTCCAGTTTTTTACTAAGTCTGAATCTGTTAACGATAATTGCTATGTTCATGTGGTTGCAATTGTATTTTCTGATCCCTTTTGGCTTATGGTCAGTAAGGGATTTTTTTGTATGCTTTGAGTAGCTTCATGCCATGCCTTGCTTTGCCATGATATGTTCCTATAGCATGTTGTTATCTTGCTCTAAAGATTGCTTCCTCATGTTAAATTCCTGACATGCTGTTAATTTCACTAAGTCTGAAACATGATATCTTTTGCACTTTTGGCATGCTTGTTTGAACCTGCTAATGAGTGAATTAGCCGTAGCTTAGTTCTCATCTTTTGTCAAGCATCTTGAGTGGATCCCTGCCATGTATTTTGTTGCTATGCTTGAGTGCAGTAGCTTATTTATCTTGATGCATTTAGATGGTCTCGTGCTGTTAATCGCAGACCGGTGCCATATTTGTTTTGCTTGTCATTTCCAAACCGTGCATCCGATTCCGGTGATCTTTATATCGATTTCGACCGAAATCAACTCCTCTTTCCAGTGGCACTCTTGGATTTCCAAGTTGAGGCCAGGTTCAATCTTTCCTCTCCAAGTCATGCATATGCACCGCATACCGCATCTCGCATCTCATGACATGTTTTGCATCATGTTGTTTGTGCATTACACGTGGTTGATTGTGTTCCTTTGCTTGTGTTCTTGCTTTGGGTAGAGCCGGGAGATGAGTACGTGATCGAGGAGCCCGTTGAGTACGCGTATGAGGATCAAGTCAACTCAAAGAACTTTGCAGGCAAGATGACCTTACCCTCGAAATCACTTCTATCTTTGCTTGCTAGATGCTCGCTCTTTTGATATGCCTATGCTACGATACCTACCACTTGCTTATCATGCCTCCCAAATTGCCATGTCAAACCTCTAACCCGCCTTGTCCTAGCAAACTGTTGTTTGGCTATGTTACTGCTTTGCTCAGACCCTCTTATAGCGTTGCTAGTTGCAGGTGAAGATTGGAGTTTGTTCCTTGTTGGAACATGTTTATTGTTGGGATATCATTATTATATCTTGTTTATCTTAATGCACCTATATACTTGGTAAAGGGTGGAAGGCTCGGCCTTATGCCTGGTGTTTTGTTCCAGTCTTGCCGCCCTAGTTTCCGTCATATCGGTGTTATGTTCCTTGATTTTGCGTTCCTTACACGGTTGGGTCATAATGGGAACCCCTTGACAGATCTCCTTGAATAAAACTCCTCCAGCAATGCCCAACATTGGTTTTACCATTCGCCACCTAGCCTCTTTTTCCCTTGGGTTTCCGGAGCCTGAGGGTCATCTTTATTTAAACCCCCCTGGGCCAGTGCTCCTCTGAGTGTTGGTCTGAAATGGGCAGCCTGCGGGGCCACCTCGAGGCAACTTGAGGGTTGGTTTTACTTGTAGCTTGACCTATCCGAGTGTGCCCTGAGAACGAGATATGTGCAGCTCCTATCGGGATTTGTCGGCACATTCGGGCGGTGTTGCTGGACTTGTTTTGCCATTGTCGAGATGTCTTGTAACCGGGATGCCGAGTCTGATCTGATTGTCTTGGGAGAAGGAATATCCTTCGTTGACCATGAGAGCTTGTGATGGGCTAAGTTGGGACACCCCTGCAGGGATTTGAACTTTCGAAAGCCGTGCTCGCGGTTATGGGCAGATGGGAATTTGTTAATGTCCGGTTGTAGAAGATTTGAACTTAACTTAATTAAAATGAATCAACTGCGTGTGTTACCGTGATTGTCTCTTCTCGGCGGAGTCCAGGAAGTGAACACGGTGTTGGAGTAATGTTTGACATAGGTTATTCTAGGATCACTTCTTGATCATAGTTGTTCGACCGTGCCTTTGCCTTCTCTTCTCGCTCTCATTTACGTGTGTTAGCCACCATATATGCTAGTCGCTTGCTGCAGCTCCACATCATACCTTTTACCCTACCTATAAGCTTAAATAGTCTTGATCGTGAGGGTGTGAGATTGCCGAGTCCCCGTGACTCACAGATTACTTCCAAAACCAGATGCAGGGACCGATGATACCATTCCAGGAGATTCAACTGAGCTCAAGTGGGAGTTCGATGAGGACTCAGGACGATACTACGTGTCTTTCCCAGATGATCAGTAGTGGTGCCCAGTTGGGGCGATCAGGGACTATGTTGCATTTGGGGTTTATCTTCATTTTGGTTCCGTAGTCGGACCTTGAGTGTATTTGGATGAATGTAATGACTTATTTATGCTATTTGTGTGACGTGGCGAGTGTAAGCCAACTATGTATCCTTTTCCCTTAATGTATTACATGGGTTGTTGTGAAGATTACCTTACTTGTGACATTGCTTTCAATGCGGTTATGCCTCTAAGTCGTGCTTCGACACGTGGGAGATATAGCCGCATCGAGGGCGTTACAACCTTTGCCTGATTCGGATGCGCTGCATAGCCGCCAATCCAAGAAGCTTCTGACGAAGGAAAAGCCGCAAGCCGAGTTCAGCGATTGTCAGATCCCTAGCGTCATGTGCCGAGTCCAGGGCCAAGATCACTTGCTCGACAATTGCGGAGAGCAGGGCAATGTTTCCCACCCGGCAACGGCTCCATAGTCGCAAGGCCCGGGCAAGTATGGAAAGCTTGAAGTTGAGATGCCACATTGCATCAGTGTGGGTGACAGGAGCTTGCCAAGAGTCGCGGACAACCTCACGGAAGCCCCTGATCTTCAGCCAGTAACTTTCAAAGCGGAAACCTTTGTAGCATGACTGGGAGACTTGGCCTGTCAGGATCATTGCACAGTGGTCGGAAATAGAAGTTGAGGCAGCTCGCAAGTGGCATTGAGGAAAGAGCAAACTCCAGTCGGTTGTATAGAAGACATGATCAATCTTGGTCTGAGTTTGCTGCTGACAGGTGCTGGCCCAAGTGAACCTGCGACCATGTAGGTGCAGCTCATCCACCTCTAGTACATTGAGCGTCGCTCGAAAAGAATTGATTAGCCGACGGTTGACAGTGCCATTGCTTTTGTCTCCGACCCGACAGAGGAGGTTGAAGTCGCCTAGAAGGATCCAAGGAGCAAGCATGCTTGCTTTCAGATCCTTTAGCTCGGAGATGAACTCGAATTTGTCAACATCGGCCTATGGCCCATAGACCACCGAGATGCTCCATGAAGCGATGGAGGCACGCATAGAGACAGAAGCCGAGACGGTGTTTGTGGAAGAGCTGGAATTAGTGATGGTGAAGTGGTCAGCAGAGAAAGCCAAGATGATGCCACCTCGCGTGCCAACAACACGCAAGAAACAGAAAGAATCCACAAACTCAGGACCGAGGAGGTCAAGGATCAGCGAACGATCCACAACGGAAAGCTTAGTTTCCTGAAGGCATACCACAGAGGCGCGATTTTGAGAGCACATGTTGCGAACGATCTGGCAACAGGCCGGGTTGTTGAGACCATGGACGTTCCAGTTCAAAATGGTGCAGTTGTGATCAATCATGGGGAACATTGGTAAACGCCAGGGGACAGAGTTACAGAAAGCATAGGCACACTGGAACAGACAGAGGGCACTGATACAATGAACTAAAGAAGAAACATAGAGATACAACTGCATGGATACAAACTGCCCTGCAAGCATGGATTGGTGTGTATCATGGAGACGGCAAGGGAGGCGCTCGGTGTAGAACTCGTGGCTGCTACCTCTTGAGCACTGTGTTGATTTTCCCTTGAATAGGAAAGGGTGATGCAGCAAAGTAGCGTAAGTATTTCCCTCAGTTTTTGAGAACCAAGGTATCCATCCAATAGGAGGCTACGCGCGAGTCCCTCGCACCTGCACAAAACAAATAACTCCTCGCAACCAACGCGATAAGGGGTTGTCAATCCCTACACGGTCACTTACGAGAGTGAGATATGATAAGATAATATTTTTGGTATTTTTATGATGAAGACGCAAAGTAAAATAAAAGGTAATAAAAATAACTAAGTGTTGGAAGATTAATATGATGAAGACAGACCCACGGGCCATAGGTTTCACTAGTGGCTTCTCTCAAGAGCATAGGTATTTTACGGTGGGTGAACAAATTATTGTTGAGCAATTGACAGAATTGAGCATAGTTATGAGAATATCTAGGTATGATCATGTATATAGGCATCACGTCCAAGACAAGTAGACCGACTCCTGCCTGCATCTACTACTATTACTCCACACATCGACCGCTATCCAGCATGCATCTAGAGTATTAAGTTCATAAGAACAGAGTAACGCCTTAAGCAATATGACATGATGTAGAGGGATAAACTCATGCAATATGATGAAAACCCCATCTTGTTATCCTTGATGGCAACAATACAATACGTGCCTTGCTGCCCCTACTGTCACTAGGAAAGGACACCGCAAGATTGAACCCAAAGCTAAGCACTTCTCCCATTGCAAGGAAGATCAATCTAGTAGGCCAAACCAAACTGATAATTCGAAGAGACTTGCAAAGATAACCAATCATACATAAAAGAATTCGGAGAAGATTCAAATATTGTTCATAGATAAACTTGATCATAAACCCACAATTCATCAGTCTCAACAAACACACCGCAAAAGAAGATTACATCGAATAGATCTCCACAAGAGAAGGGGAGAACTTTGTATTGAGATCCAAAAAGAGAGAAGAAGCCATCTAGCTAATAACTATGGACCCGAAGTGTTCGGGATATCACTACTGGGCGTAAACCGGCCTATCTGGGCCGGGTTAACTTCGTCAGTAGTTAAGTATGTTAAAGCCCAAGAAGGCAGATGAGGGCTCAAGGCCCACAGTCGGTTCAAGGCCTGTAGCCGTAAACTGGCGTTGGTATTTAACTTGTATTGTAAGTTAGGAATAAGTAGAGACCAAACCGGACACATCTATGAGCCGGTATTGGGACTCTGTGAACCGACGGGCGTCACCCATGTATATAAGGGGACGACCCGGCGGCGGTTCAAGGACAACAGACAACAACTCGAGACATAGGCGAAGCTTGTTTGCTCCCTGGTCATCGAAACCCCATCAATTCCATCACAACTAGATGTAGGCTTTTACCTTCATCGAAGGGGCCGAACTAGTATAAACTCTCTTGCGTCCCTGTGTCCGCTTTAACCCCTTCAAGCTAACCCGTCGCGATGGCTCCATGACTAAGTCCTTTCTCTAGGACATCTGCCATGGCAAAAACACGACAGTTGGCGCCCACCGTGGGGCTATCGCAGGATGGTTTCAAGTTCTTGGAGGGCTGCTTTGAAGGACTCGAGGGCTACGCCGTAGGCCGGATGACTAAGAGTCGTCACGACAAGCTTTACATCGACGATGCAGGCTGGGGCCCCGAGACCGGCTCAGTTGAGTACGGGTACCGGGTCCCCTTTGGTGGCATACACGTTTTCATCGGCAAGATCAGAGAACCGGGCCCTGAGCCAGATATCTGCACCGACCTCGTCGAAACGGCTCAGCGTGCGCAATCTGCCCGGGTTAAACCGGCCATGAAGCATGCCTTCGTGGGAGTCATCCATGGAGGAGGTCATGAGGATGGATCGGGATCTGGCGGCGAGACCGTCATTTACTCCGGCGATGAGTCATCAACCGGAGAAACCGAATCTCTATATCAGCTACAAGATGGCCGGATTGGGGGCTGTTCCGACGGCGACAGTATTCTGGACCCCTCTGATCTGCCCAACCGAGTTGGAATATTCATGGCCGGCACACAAGCAGCGCTTCATTCTTCGACCGCTGCGGCAACAACCTCCGGTTCAGCAGCGGTGACGGCTGCCGGGGCAGGAGGCCCTGTGCGCCCGCTGGCTCAAGTTCTATCAGAGCTATTTGATGCATTGGCTGTGCTTATGGCGGAAGCTAATCCGGCGGATCAGGACGTCCACAACGCGGAGACTGCAAAGGTAAGGGAACAAATCACCTAGGCCAAGGCGGACCTGGCAGCTGAGGATACCAGGATGGCCACAGAGCGGGCCGCTCTAGACGCACAAGCCTACATGCTCATGTTGGACCAGAACGCGTCGCATGAAGTCATGAGGAGGAAGTACCGATCCCGTCTGCCTCCGGTTTTCGAGGCCAGAGACCTTTTCAACACCCCGGGAGCAGGAACCAGTAATCCGCTGGAGGGAAACCGGGCGGAAGCTCCTGGGACCGGTGCGCCGGTTCAGCCTCGTCGGATGGATCCACCTCGTCAAAACACCATTATACCTCAGGCTGTTTCAACACCTCCGGGTCACTACTCCAACCCAATGGACAATCTCGTCGCCGCTGCTGCACGGCTGGAGGCCATTCCAATTGAAGGTGACTCACTGCAGGCGATAGAGACGCGACGGGTCAAGGAGCTTCTTAGGACAGCTTTGGACCAACAGGAAGCATACTCGTACAGCCGCGACCGGATCCACTCGACCCCTCGCCCAAGCCGGAGCTATAGCAGGCGTATGGAGGAACCGGCAGTGTCAAGTAATGAACGACGTGGAGCACCTCGCGGCAACAACCCGGCGGGTGGTGCTGATAACACTCAGGAAGTGGTGGACCGGGCCCGAGCACGCAGGGAGGCCGAGTTAGCCGCACAATATCAGGCTCGGCAGCTTACGCCGGTTCGTCCAACTATTTCGGTCGAACCCGGTGTTACTTCTAGCTCTTTGGGGGTGCCTTGCCTTGTCCCTGCTTTACGCAATGTGCGCCTACCCAAGGATTTCAAGGGCCCGCGCAAGGTACCAAATTACACGGCGGATCAACCCCCAGAGACATGGGTGGAGAGCTATGAGATGGCCATGGAGATGCTGGATGTGGATGATGCGGCATGTGCAAAATACTTCACCATGATGCTTGAAGGAACGGCCCGCACTTGGTTAAAAAGCTTACCGGCCAATTCTATCAGTTCATGGGCCCAATTACGAGCCCGGTTTATCAATAATTTCAAGGATACATGTAAGCAGCCCATGTCGATAGTAGACTTAGCTGCCTGTGTCCAGGAGGAAGGAGAATCGACGACTCATTGGGTGCGCCGGGTCTCACAAGTGTTGCATTCATCAGACCGCATCAACGCTGACACCGCAGTCTTAACCCTAGAAGGCAACTGCCGGTTTGGGCCCCTAAAGCTGAAGTTGGGACGGATGAAGCGCAATTGCACTGACATGGGGACCCTCATGGATGCTTTGGTAAAGTATGCCGATTCTGATAGTACCAAGGATCCTGAATCTGATGATGACAAGGCAGGGAAGGGAAAGAGGAACAGCAACTCCAAAGGTCAGCAGCATCACTGGGCAGGCAATGGTGGTGGAGGCAAGCGTAAAGCGGATGGTAACATGGACTTGGTGGCTAATACCAACGCGCAGGACAATGGCCAGCGACGCAAGGGTAAACCGAGAAATCGCAGTGGGGCACCCAACCCTAACCCGGATCACCTAAATTATCTACTGAGCCAGGCAACTTATCAACGGTGTGTACAAAATTGTCTTCACAAGCAGATTGGCCGTAATGTACATGCTTACATGGATGATATCGTGGTTAAGTCCAGGGAGAAGGAGAGTCTAGTTGATGATTTGAAGGAAACCTTTGATAACCTAAGGACGTACAAGATGATGCTTAATCCGGACAAGTGTGTCTTTGGTGTACCGACGGGCAAGTTATTGGGTTTTCTGGTGTCCAACAGGGGAATTGAGGCTAATCCGGAGAAGATCACAGCCATCACCTCCCTGGCTAAACCGAAGTGTATCAATGATGTTCAACGCCTGGCAGGCCGGATTGCCGCGTTAAGCCGGCTTATCAGCCGCCTTGGTGAGAAGGCAATCCCTTTGTATCAGATGTTGAAGAAGACGGATCAGTTCGTCTGGAGTTCTGCTGCTGATGAAGCATTTGAGGACTTAAAGCGGCAATTGGCCAATCCGCCTGTGCTCGCCGCTCCCATTGATAAGGAGCCATTACTGCTATATGTTGTTGCTAATGCTCGTGCGGTCAGCGTGGCTATTGTGGTGGAGCGAAAGGAGGCAGGTAAGGAGCATCCGGTTCAACGTCCGGTCTATTATATCAGCGAGGTACTCATTGAGTCCAAGCAAAGGTATCCGCATTGGCAGAAGCTAGTGTACGGAGTTTTTATGGCAAGCCGGAAGCTTAAGCAATACTTCCAAGGGCACCCAATTACGGTGGTCAGTTCTGCTCCTTTGGGGGTTATCATCCAGAACCGGGAAGCGACTGGCCGGATTGCCTAGTGGGCTATAGAGCTTGGGCCGCACGGATTGAAGTATGTGCCTCGGACGGCGGTGAAGTCTCAAGCACTGGTTGATTTCATCAATGATTGGACGGAAATGCAAGCACCTGAGGAAAAGCCAGATCACACATATTGGACCATCCATTTTGACGGATCCAGGCAATTGGAAGGCTCGGGGGCTGGAGTCGTATTAACTTCCCCACGAGGTGATAAGTTTTGTTACATTCTCCGCTTAATGTTTCCTTGTACTAACAATGCAGCTGAGTATGAAGCCTTGCTCCATGGTCTCCGGATGGCTAAGGAGATGAACCTAAGTCGAGTTAAGTGCTTCGGTGACTCAGACCTCATGGCTCACCAAGTGTCTGGCACTTGGGACTCCAAGGACCCACTCATGGCAGCATATCGTCGTGAGGTGGATATTGTTGCAGGTCATTTTAAAGGCTATCAGGTGGACCATGTGGACCGACGGAGGAATGAAGCGGCAGACGCTTTAAGCCAGCTGGGCTCTCAGCGCAAACTCGTCCCGCCCAATGTTTTTCTGGATGTGCTACACAACCCGTTGGTCAAGCTCCCTGGTGAAGCGGATTTGGCTATTCCTGATCCGGAGGCTCAATTGGTGGCAGCTCTTCATGTCATTCCGGATTGGACGCTTCCTTACCTGGCGTACATGAACCGGGGCGAGTTACTAGAGGATGAGATTCTGGCCCGACAGATAGTCTGGCGGTCCAAGTCCATGACTATTGTCAATGGCAAGTTGCATCATTGCAGTATATCAGGGGCGTTTCAACGCTGTGTGTCTCCTGAAGAAGGCTGTCAAATTTTGCGTGAGATCCACGAAGGATATTGTGGTCACCACGCCGGTTCAAAATCTTTGGTAGCTAAAGCGTTTCGCCATGGCTTCTATTGGTTAACTGCTCATGCTGATGCGGAGGATCTGGTCAGACGATGTGACGGTTGCCAAAAGTTTTCAAGACGTGCTCATGTGCCGGCTCAAGAATTGAGAATGATTCCAATTACTTGGCCGTTTGCGACTTGGGGGCTGGATATGGTTGGGCCTTTCAAAAGGTCCAAAGATAAGAAGACCCACCTCCTGGTGGCGGTTGACAAGTTCACAAAGTGGGTGGAGGCAGAACCGGTTAGCAAGTGTGATGTGGCCACGGCGGTTCAGTTTATCAAAAAAGTGATTTGCCAGTTTGGCTTTCCACACAGTATCATCACAGATAATGGTACCAATTTTTCCAAGGGTGCCATGAAGGAGTTCTGCGAACGGGAGCACATCCGGCTTGACGTTTCATCAGTGGCACACCCACAGTCCAATGGTCAAACAGAAAGGGCTAATCAAGAGATTTTGAGAGGCATCAAGCCCCGGCTTATGGTTCCTTTGCAGAGAACACCGGGTTGTTGGGTAGAAGAATTACCATCTGTGTTATGGAGCATCAATACCACACCCAACAGATCAACAGGATACACACCATTCTTCATGGTCTATGGAGCGGAGGCGGTTCTCCCCAGTGATATCCGTCATGATTCACCTCGTGTGACGGCTTATGTTGAAGCGGACAACGAGACAGCACAGCAAGATGCTTTGGACCGGCTGGATGAAGAGCGTGACATAGCAGCTGCTCGCTCAGCGATTTACCAACAGGATCTTCGTCGTTATCACAGTCGCCGAGTTAAAACCAAAACCTTTCAAGAGGGAGATTTGGTGCTTCGGCTCATCCAAGACCAGAATGATATGCATAAGCTATCCCCACCTTGGGAGGGACCTTTTGTGGTCAGCAAGAATCTGCACAACGGGTCATACTATCTGATCGATATTCGAGAGCATAAAGACTCACGTACATCAGAGGAAGAGACCAACAGGCCGTGGAACATAGCTCATCTTCGGCCTTACTATACCTGAGCCATTGGCTCCACTTATGTACATATTACGATGATGTATATATTATGATTAAATATAATACCCGGAACCTCAGCTAAAGCGGGGTATCTGTTCTTTTACATCGTGTGTGGTTACAGAGAGTTGTTCTAAAGCGGCCTCCGGTTTACCCCTTGAGTTAGCTTTTCAAAAGCATCATGTTATATCACTTGGGAGCTTGGTCGTGTCCAAACCAATGCAATACCTCTTGATAGGCGAGAGCCACCAGATCACTTGGGGACTTGGTCACGTCTGAACCAGTCATGCCTCTTGATCGGCCTAAGGCCACAGAATCACTTGGGGGCTTGGTCGAACCCGAACCATTGCCATGCCACTTGATCGACATAAATGCCACGGTTTCATTTGGGGACCTGGCTGACTTGAACCATAGCTACACCTATCGGGAGCTTGGTCGTGTCCGACCATGGTAACGCCATCTGATCAGCTCAAATAAGCCTCTTTTTGCAAACGGTTTTGTCATTGCCTTTGCTTCACATTTTTCTTTGAAAGATATTTCTTTCTTTTTATTGCGTTTTTTAAACCGACAAACTTTTAAGCCGGTTCAAACTGTCAATTGACGGAACACGGTCCATTTTAATCCGGAGACTATTTGCTCGGTTTGATTTTTTGTTAACATCCTATTACGGAGTAACACGATGTTTATTATAACCCGGCACGGTTTACATGGTAAACCGACATCATATATATACAGGAGCTGCTATCTCCTCCAACAGTGTGGGTTTATAAAACTCCGCTTCAAGATTTTGGCCAAGCCAACTTCATGTCCAACGATGGCAGGTATTATGTATCTCAAAATTTGGTCATATACTTAAAATTTTTGGATGTTTTGATTTCATGTATGCAGACATCATATTCCGCCTGACGGTACAACCGCGGTGGCACTTTAAGATTTTTATTGCAGAAAGTACTTTGGAAAGTTCATCACCCAAAGGAAGAGCAAGTTGCAGTAATTATGCACGAAGGCATATCAGCATCAAAAGTATCAGCTAGCCTATTACAAGGCAACACGGTGCCCACAATAAGATCATTGTTTTCGCAAGGGAGAAGCAGTTTAAAACCGGCTTCCGGTTCAAGCTTGGTCACCAGCCCGGCCTGATGGTTGTGGGTCATCCCGCGCCGCTTCAGCTTCAGTTTCTCTACCCAGCGGCTAGAAATCAACAGTTGTCCAATCGATTCCCATTAATGCTTGAAAGACAGCTTCATCATGGATCAGCAACGACGGGTCAATATCGGGAGCGTAAGTATGCTTACGGATTGGAGGGATAAGATTTTCCGCTTCATGAATTGGTGCAGCTACTCGCTTGTTTTGATTGTCATATTGGGCTTGATAATGAGACAAGTCTGCTTCTTCAGCCAATTGACAAGCTAGCGGACGCACCTCCCGGTTTATTGCTCGCAGATCCTCTTCACTAAACTCTGACCCGTCTTCCTTCAAGCTGGGATAGCCCTGAGCCGCTTCAATAGGGTCAAAATCCAGCACCCAAGCTTTTGCCCGGATTAAGGCATTGATCGCACCGGTTTGAGCAGCAGATTTCTTCAGCTCTTCAACCCGGGCAGGAAGCACCGACAGTTTCATCAGAGTGTCCTGAATCGAAGTGGGTGCCGGCTTGTTGTGGGATGCAGTACAGATGATCCGTTGTGCACCAGTGTACAGTTGTTCGATCAACGTGTAGGCGGCTTTCAATTTCTTCCGCACATCTGACCCCAAGTGACCAATGCGTATCCCTGAAATATCACCAAGGGTTAACAAACCGGTAGCTCTATAAGATGGCAGAATCAATTCAAAAATCAAACCGGCTTACCAAAGATAGCAGCGGTCATGGCATGCACGTGCCGCTTTATGCTGGTCAGTTCATCCACCGCCGGTTTTAGTGCAGCCTCGGCGTCTTCTGCTCGTTTGGTTAAAGCGGATTTTTCAGTAGCCCAATCCGCCCGCTCCTTCTTGAAATCCTTCTTAAGCTGTTCCATGACGCTTAAGGCGCTGATCAACTCCTCTTTTGCTTTTGAGGTTTCAGTCTGTTGGGACTTCAGATTTTCTTGGAGATCGGCGATTTGGGTCTCTTTTGTCTTCAGCTCAGCCTGCATACAGACAGTTATATGATTCAGCAAGCAGTGCAAGAATTGAAGCACCAACCACATAACAAGTTATGCACTTGGTGCTTGGGGGCTAATGCCTATTTGATCGTCATCTTTCAATTGATTACAAAGTCCCAAGTTCAATACAAGTATTCAACTTGGCACTTGGGGGCTAATGGCTATTTGTTCAAAAAAGTTCTGATGCGGAGATATTAATTACTTAAGTCCCGGTTTAACTACACTAAGTTAAACCGGCCCTTGGGGGCTACATCAGCAAATTTCGAGGCATTAAGATTTATATTAGTAAGTCCCGGTTTGAAAGAAGATTACAAACCGACCCTTGGGGCTAGGAGAGTCAGCAAGAATTGAAGCATACAAGCAGGAAAGAGCATATGGAAGTTACCTCATATCTATCTTTCATCATGTTAACCAGACCGGCTTCATAGTCACGACTGGTATACAGCCGGTTCAGATAGCCGGAATGGATGTCTTGGGCGTTCAGAGCAGCGTAAGTCGCCAGATCAACATTCCACTTGCCTTTGCCAAAGGCAGCAAATTCTTCCTTGGCAGTATGTTTAGACAAAGCAACAGGATTGCCTGGCTCTGTGCGACCAATGCCAGTAATGACAACCTCATCATCCTTGGCATCACCGGTTTGAACTGGGGCCGTTGGCTTATCAGTAGGCTTTGTTGGATTGGTGGATTTCTCAATCTGGATGGGGCTTGTGGGCTGGTTGGCAGGACTTGAGGTATCAATAGGCCTCTCTTCAGCAATAAGATCATCATCTCGCTGTGGTGGATCATTGGGTATGTCTTCAGGAATAGCTGCTTCAAGATCTGGTGTTTTGCCCGGTTCAGGGACGGCATCCTCCTCGGCCACTTTATCCAGGCGAGCTTTTTTGCTCGGCCTAGGCTTGGCCCTGAAAGGAATAACAAAGTCAAATACAGCATATGCTCCAAGGTGATGTACCGGACATATTAAGATAAGTATGGCTTACCCAAGCACCGTTTTGAGCGGTGGCAACTGAGTAGCCGATGACTCGCCAGAGGATGAGTGGGAAGTAACCTGATAATCGGAGTCAGATGGATTAAGAGGTTGACGAAAACAGCCCGTTTTAGGACCAGCACTGACAAGCAAATTAGAGACCTCTGAACGGCGTTTCTAACCGGACTGTTCGGTAAACCGGTGGAGGTAACTACCTGGCCGCCGTGCCGGGTTGTGCGGCGAGCTTCGTGCTGTTGGGTCTTCATAAGAAATTTGGGATCCAAGTAAGCAAGAGGATGAGAAAATTTAACTTTCCGGTTTGCCTGACGGATTTTTAGTGAAGGCAAAGGTTCTGAATCGGAAGAGAGAATAATTACCTCTACAGCATCAGCATGGCTGGCTTCGGCATCATCCTAACAAATATCACCATCAATAAGATGCATGAAAAATAAGCCAAGTGAGTCAAGCCCTACCTCAAGGTCCGGATTATCCACATCATCATCAGGGGCCGGATTAGAGGATGCAGTGGTTCTTTTCCTGTGGGCAGTCTTCTTCACAGCTTTAGTCTTTTGCCGGGTTGATCTTTCTGGTTTGTCTGGTTTTTCTGGTTTCTCCTACGACAGTTTCTAGCTCCAAAACGGATCATTGCCTTGGTTACACAGACACTAATATTAAACAATGACCAGATATATCAATAACAGGTTCAGCAAAAAGAAAAATCAAACTCTTACAACTGGCAGTTTGTTGGTGGCACAGAAGGGAAGCAGGCCGGTTTTAGCACAGATGTGTTCCGGTTCATTCAGCATCTTGTTCACAGCCTCTGTGATTTCTTCGTCGGTGAGCTGGATGTTAGCATGTCGCAGTGGGTCATCAACACTGCCAGTATACTCGCACATCAAACCGGAGCGCTGACTAAGGGGTAGTATGCTCCATGATATCCAACAGCGAGCGAGATCAACCCCTGTTAAACCGTTGGCCATAAAGGCTCTGAGCTTGGACAGTTGAGGAGCGTATTTGCTTCTCTCCTTGGAAGTCAACCTTTGCGGAAAGGGGTGTGTATTGCTAAGCCGCTCCGGACGAAAGCCAGACAAAGGATTTTCACCAGTAGGGGAGGTGTCTTTGCAATAGAACCATGTTTGATTCCACTCTTTGGGGTGGCTATGCAGCTTGGCATGAGGGTATGTGACCTCTTTCCTTTTCTGAATCGCCACACCGCCAAATTCCGTATTGGAACCATTAGAAAACTCAGTACGGCAGTTTAGATGGAAACAGTCTCTGAACAACTCCACTGTGGGCTCCTCTTGAAAGAACGCCTCACAGAGCACTTGGAAGTGACACATGTTTGTAACAGACTTGGGACCAGTGTCTTGTGGGTGGAGTTGAAAATCGGCTAAAACGTCCCGGTAAAATTTAGAACCGGGCGGCTTAAAGCCCCGGGCTAAGTGATCTACGAAAACGACGACCTCTCGTTCTTGAGGTGTGGGAGGGCATTCTTTGCCAGGAGCCCTCCAATGGATGGTATCTTTGCTTCCCAAGGCGCCGATCAGGACTAAATCGTCCAGTTGAGCCTCTGTGACGCGAGAAGGAACCCAATTGCACTCATATACTTGCTTGGCCATGATGAAATCTACAAGGTAGGTGATCCCGGTTCAAAAATGCATTGATTAAGGTACATTGGTATGTGCAATGTTAAACCGGAGACAGATCTATCTAAACCGGAGTTTTATGAAGCAACAACATCTGGCGGTTCAACAAGGGGACTAATGGTATATACCGGTTTGGCAATTTTTTCTACAAAGTTAAACCGCCTGGTCTAAACATTGAAGCAGATGAGTAAGTTTACGGAAACAGATTTCATAAGACTTCTCTACAGCGACGGATCTGAAGCAAGTTCAGAAAATAAGGAAAATATTCAAGGTTCAAAAAAGAACAGTACTGAATCAATGGCCAGAGATACATATAGATCTATGGTCTTGAGGCATGAAACTGAAGGCGGATGCTAAAAACTACCGCTACACAGAGTAAGGATTCACAGATGCATCTAGGAGTTATCGTATGAACACGAAACAGGCGATGAACACTAGAAGAACATGAAACCCTAGAGCAGATCTGTGTTGAAAGAAACAGAAGACTTACTGGAGATGAGAAAGACGCGGAAGGTTGCCGCGGTGCTCTGGTGCGCCCAGGTTGATGCAGCGGCCAAGATTGATGCAGAGGTTGACGGTGGCGGCGGAGCTCCGAAGCTGTGCGATGCGAGGAAGACGAAGCACAAGGGCATGGAGGGGAAAAAGAAATGACCCTTTGGTCCTATTTATAAGGCAAGGGACAGGAGTCAGGCGCGAAAATCAAGGGACCGTGGGTTTGGAAACAAAGATGTCACCTTAATTGTCGCAGACCTATTAAGGTCCTTTATAACAGGTGACGTCATGCCGGTTTACAACGACCAGAGAAGATGACATCACGGCGGTTCAACAAACTACAAGAAGATGTTGAAGATGAAGATTTTTGCTAAAGGATTGACATGAACATGTTCAAATCAATATGGGGCCTAATGTTGGGGATATCACTACTGGGCGTAAACCGGCCTATCTGGGCCGGGTTAACTTCCTCAGTAGTTAAGTATGTTAAAGCCCAAGAAGGCAGATGAGGGCTCAAGGCCCACAGTCGGTTCAAGGCCTATAGCCGTAAACCGGCGTTGGTATTTAACTTGTATTGTAAGTTAGGAATAAGTAGAGACCAAACCGGACACATCTATGAGCCGGTATTGGGACTCTGTGAACCGGCGGGCGTCACCCGTGTATATAAGGGGACGACCCGGCGGCGGTTCAAGGACAACAGACAACAACTCGAGACATAGCCGAAGCTTGTTTGCTCCCTGGTCATCGAAACCCCATCAATTCCATCACAACTAGACGTAGGCTTTTACCTCCATCGAAGGGTCCAAACTAGTATAAACTCTCTTGCGTCCCTGTGTCCGCTTTAACCCCTTCAAGCTAACCCGTCACGATGGCTCCACGACTAAGTCCTTTCTCTAGGACACCTGCCGTGACAAAACCACGACACGAAGGTCTGAGGTAAACTACTCACACTTCATTGGAGAGGCTATGGTGTTGATGTAAAAGCCCTCCGTGATCGATGCCCCCTCTGGTGGAGCTCCGGAACAGGCCCCAAGATGGGATCTCATGGATACAGAAAGTTACGGCGGTGGAATTAGGGTTTTGGCTCCGTATCTGATCGTTTGGGGGTACGTAGGTATATATAGGAGGAAGAAGTATGTCGGTGGAGCAATAGGGGGCCCACGAGGGTGGAGGGCGCGCCTGGGGGGTAGGCGCGCCCCTACCTCGTGGCCTCCGTGTTGGTTGCTTGACGTAGGGTCCAAGTCTCCTGGATCTTGTTCGTTCCAAAAATCACGTTCCCGAAGGTTTCATTCCGTTGGACTCCGTTTGATATTCCTTTTCTTCAAAACCCTAAAATAGGCAAAAAACAACAATTCTGGGCTGGGCCTCCAGTTAATAGGTTAGTCCCAAAAATAATATAAAAGTGGAAAATAAAGCCCAATAATGTCCAAAACAGTAGATAATATATCATGGAGCAATCAAAAATTATAGATACGTTGGAGACGTATCAAGCATCCCCAAGCTTAATTCCTTCTCGTCCTCGAGTAGGTAAATGATAAAAACAGAATTTTTGATGTGGAATGCTACTAGGCATAATTTCAATGTAATTCTTCTTAATTGTGGCATGAATATTCAGATCCGAAAGATACAAGACAAAAGTTTAATATTGACATAGAAATAATAATACTTCAAGCATACTAACTAAGTAATTATGTCTTCTCAAAATAACATGGCCAAAGAAAGTTCATCCCTACAAAATCATATAGTTTATTCATGCTCCATTTTCGTCACACAAGAATGCTCTCATCATGCACAACCCCAATGACAAGCCAAGCAATTGTTTCATACTTTAGTAATCTCAAACTTTATAAACCTTCACGCAGTACATGAGCGTAGCCATGGATATAACACTATGGGTGGAATAGAGTATAATGATGGGGGTTATGTGGAGAAGACAAAAAAGAGATAGTCTCACATCAACGAGGCTAATCAATGAGCTATGGAGATGCTCATTGATTGATGTTAATGCAAGGAGTAGGGATTGATGTTAATGCAACAGATGCACTAGAGGTATAAATGTATGAAAGCTCAACAAAAGAAACTAGTGTGTGTGCATCCAACTTGCTTGCTCACGAAGGCCCAGGGCACTTGAGGAGGCCCATTGTTGGAATATACAAGCCAAGTTCTATAATTAAAAATTCCCACTAGTATATGAAAGTGACAAAACAAGAGACTCTCTATCATGAAGATCATGGTGCTACTTTGAAGCACAAGTGTGGAAAAGGATAGTAGCATTGTCCCTTTTTATTTCTTTTTTTGGGCCTTCATTTTTTTATTTGGCCTTTCTCTTTTCTTTTTTTATTGGGAGAATGCTCTATTAATGATGATCATCACACTTCTATTTATTTACAACTCAATGATTACAACTCGATACTAGAACAAGGTATGACTCTATATGAATGCCTCCAGCGGTGTATCGGGATATGCAATGAATCAAGTGTGACATGTATGAAAAATTATGAATGATGGCTTTGCCACAAATACGATGTCAACTACATGATCATGCAAAGCAATATGACAATGATGAATGTATCTTGATAAACGGGATGGTGGAAAGTTGCATGGCAATATATCTCGGAATGGCTATGGAAATGCCATAATAGGTAGGTATGGTGGATGTTTTGAGGAAGATATAAGGAGGTTTATGTGTGAAAGAGCATATCATATCACGGGGTTTGGATGCACCGGTGAAGTTTGCACCAACTCTCAATGTGAGAAAGGGCAATGCACGGTACCGAAGAGGCTAGCAATGATGGAAGGGTGAGAGTGCGTATAATCCATGGACTCAACATTAGTCATAAAGAACTCACATACTTATTGCAAAAATCTACAAGTCATCAAAAACCAAGCACTACGCGCATGCTCCTAGGGGGATAGATTGGTAGGAAAATACCATCGCTCGTCCCCGACCGTCACTCATAAGGAGGACAATCAAAGAACACCTCATGTTTCAAATTTGTTACATAACGTTTACCATACGTGCATGCTATGGGACTTGCAAACTTCAACACAAGTATTTCTCAATTTCACAACTACTCAACTAGCACAACTTTTATATCACTACCTCCATATCTCAAAACAATCATCAAGCATCAAACTTCACTTAGTATTCAAAACACTCATAAGAAAGTTTTTACAAATCTTGAATACCTAGCATATTATGATTATTTAAGCAAATTACCATGCTATTTAAGACTATCAAAATAATCTAAGTGAAGCATGAGAGATTAATAGTTTCTATAAAACAAATCCACCACCGTGCTCTAAAAGATATAAGTGAAGTACTAGAGCAAAACTATATAACTCAAAAGATATAAGTGAAGCACATAGAGTATTCTAATAATTTTCGAATCATGTGTGTCTCTCTCAAAGGTGTGTACAACAAAGATGATTGTGGTAAACTAAAAAGCAAAGACTCAAATCATATAAGACGCTCCAAGTAGGGCTAGAATTCGAGCCGAGTCGAGCCAGCTCGGCTTGACTCGGTAGAGCTCGTTTCGTTAACGAGCTAGCTCGACTCGACTCGTTATTATAACGAGCTCAAATCCAGGATTGGCTCGACTTGTATAACTCGCGAGCTGACTCGTTTAGCTTGTTAAGCTCGAAGATATGAACATAAAACCATCAAATATTAAAAAAATATGATTACGTATATATTGAACATATATATCACTAAACGATAGTAATTTCCTTGTAACACATGAGTCTCCTAGGCGGCTGGGCCTTCAACGGCTAGGCCTTGTGTTGTGTGCCTGGGACATAAGGTGCTGAGTGGCTGATCTTTTTTTGTATTGGGAGTGGCTGATCTTTTGTACCGAGCGTAACGAGTTACACGAGTACTCGTGAGATTGGCTCGTTTAACTTGGTCTGTAAACGATCTTAAACTAAAGCTTGACTTGACTCGTTATTCTTCGAGTTCGAGTCAATTCGAGCCGAGTCACGAGCTACTCGTTTAGCTCACGAGCTTCGAGCTTTTTTTCCAGCCCTAGCTCCAAGCAAAACACATATCATGTGGTGAATAAAAATATAGCTCCAAGTAAAGTTACCGATAGAAGTAGACGAAAGAGGGGATGCCTTCCGGAGAATCCCCAAGCTTTGGCTTTTAGGTGTCCTTAGATTATCTTGGGGGTGCCATGGGCATCCCCAAGCTTATGCTCTTGCCACTCCTTGTTCCATAATCCATCAAATCTTTACCCAAAACCTGAAAACTTCACAACACAAAACTTAAAGTAGAAAATCTCGTGAGCTCCGTTAGCGAAAGAAAATAAAAGACCACTTCAAGGTACTGTAACGAACTGTTTATTTATTTATATTGGTGTTAAACCTACTGTATTCCAACTTCTCCATGGTTTATAAACTATTTTACTAGCCATAGATTCATCAAAATAAGCAAACAACACACGAAATCCACCACCGTGCTCTAAAAGATATAAGTGAAGTACTAGAGCAAAACTATATAACTCAAAAGATATAAGCGAAGCACATAGAGTATTCTAACAAATTCCAAATCATGTATGGCTCTCTAAAAAGGTGTGTACAGCAAGGATGATTGTGGTAAACTAAAAAGCAAAAACTCAAATCATACAAGACGCTCCAAGCAAAACACATATCATGTGGCGAATAAAAATATAGCTCCAAGTAAAGTTACCGATAGAAGTAGACGAAAGAGGGAATGCCTTCCGGGGCATCCCCAAGCTTTGGCTTTTAGGTGTCCTTAGATTATCTTGGGGGTTCCATGGGCATCCCCAATATTAGGCTCTTTCCACTCCTTGTTCCATAATCCATCAAATCTTTACCCAAAACATGAAAACTTCACAACACAAAACTTAAAGTAGAAAATCTCGTGAGCTCCGTTAGCGAAAGAAAATAAAAGACCACTTCAAGGTACTGTAACGAACTGTTTATTTATTTATATTGGTGTTAAACCTACTGTATTCCAACTTCTCCATGGTTTATAAACTATTTTACTAGCCATAGATTCATCAAAATAAGCAAACAACACACGAAAAACAGAATCTGTCAAAAACAGAATAGTCTGTAGTAATCTGTAGCTATCACAAGATCTGGAACCCCAAAAATTCGAAAATAAATTGCTGGACGTGAGGAATTTATCTATTAATCATCTGCAAAAAGTATTAACTAAATAGAACTTTCCAAATAAAAATGGCAGCAGTTCTCGTGAGCGCTAAAGTTTCTGTTTTTTAAAGCAAGATTAACAAGACTTTCCCCAAGTCTTCCCAACGGTTCTACTTGGCACAAACACTAATTAAACACAAAAAACACAACCAAAACAGAGGCTAGATAAATTATTTATTACTAAACAGGATCAAAAAGCAAGGAATAAAAATAAAATTGGGTTGCCTCCCAACAAGCGCTATCGTTTAATGCCCCTAGCTAGGCATAAAAAGCAAGGATAGATCTAGGTATTGCCATCTTTGGTAGGCAATCCATAAGTGGCTCTCATAATAGATTCATAAGGTAATTTAATTTTCTTTCTGGGAAAGTGTTCCATGCCTTTCCTTAACGGAAATTGGAATCTAATATTTCCTTCCTTCATATCAATAATTGCACCAATCGTTCTAAGTAAATGTCTACCAAGAATAATAGGACATGAAGGATTGCAATCTATGTCAAGAATGATAAAATCTATGGGCACATAATTCCTATTTGCAACAATAAGAACATCATTAATTCTTCCCATAGGTTTCTTAATAGTGGAATCCGCAAGGTGCAAGTTTAGAGAGCAATCATCAAAATCAAGGAAACCTAACAAATCACACAAAGTTTTTGGAATCGTGGAAACACTAGCACCCAAATCACACAAAGCATAGCATTCATGATCTTTAATTTTAATTTTAATAGTAGGTTCCCACTCATCATAAAGTTTTCTAGGGATAGAAACTTCCAACTCAAGTTTTTCTTCATAAGATTGCATCAAAGCATCAATGATATGTTTGGTAAAAGCTTTATTTTGACTATAAGCATGAGGAGAATTTAGCACGGATTGCAACAAGGAAATGCAATCTATCAAAGAGCAATTATCATAATTAAATTCCTTGAAATCTAAAATAGTAGGTTCAGTAACATCTAGAGTTTTGATCTCTTCAATCTCACTTTTATCAAATTTAGCATCAAGATCTAAAAACTCTGAATTTTTGGAACGTATTCTAGGTAAAGGTGGATCATATTAAGTCCCATCATTATCAAGATTCATATTGCAAAACAAAGATTTAATAGGGGACACATCAATAACTTTTAGATCTTCATCTTTATTATCATGGAAACTAGAAGCACACGGTCTTATAAAGGAATCTTTCTTAGCACGCATCCTAGCGGTTCTTTCTTTGCACTCATCAATGGAAATTCTCATGGATTTGAGAGACTCATTGATATCATGCTTAGGTGGAATAGATCTATGTTTCAAAGAATCAACATCAAGAGAAATTCTATCAACGTTCCTAGCCAACTCATCAATCTTAAGCAAATTTTCTTCAATCAAAGCATTGAAATTCTTTTGCGAAGTAATAAATTCTTTAATATCTGATTCAAAATCAGAGGGCATATTATTATAATTTCCATAAGAATTGTTGTAGGAATTACCATAATTATTAGAGGAATTGCTAGGATAAGGCCTAGGATTAAAGTTTCCTCTATACGCGTTGTTACCAAAATTGTTCCTACCAACAAAATTCACATCCATAGATTCATTATTATTTTCAATCAAAGTAGACAAAGGCATATCATTAGGATCAGAAGAAACACTTTTATTATCAAATAATTTCATAAGTTCATCCATCTTTCCACTCAATACATTAATTTCTTCTATCGCATGCACTTTCTTACTAGTAGATCTTTCAGTGTGCCATTGAGAATAATTAACCATAATATTGAAGGAAATATGCCCTAGAGGCAATAATGAAGTTATTATTTATTTCCTTATATCATGATACATGTTTATTATTCATTCTAGAATTTTATTAACTGGAAACATAATACTTGTGTGAATACATGGACAACAGAGTGTCACTAGTATGCCTCTACTTGACTAGCTCGTTGATCAAATATGGTTATGTTTCCTAGCCATTGACATGACTTTTCATTTGATTAACGGGATCACATCATTAGGAGAATGATGTGATTGACTTGACCCATTCTGTTAGCTTAGCACTCGATCGTTTAGTATGTTGCTATTGCTTTCTTCATAACTTATACATGTTCCTATGACTATGAGATTATGCAACTCCCGTTTACCGGAGGAACACTTTGTGTGCTACCAAACGTCACGACGCAACTAGGTGATTATAAAGGTGCTCTATAGGTGTCTCCGAAGGTACTTGTTGGGTTGGCGTATTTCGAGATTATGATTTGTCACTCCGATTGTCGGAGAGGTATCTCTGGGCCCACTCGGTAATGCACATCACTTAAGCCTTGCAAGCATTGTAACTAATGAGTTAGTTGCGGGATGATGTATTATGGAATGAGTAAAGAGACTTGCCGGTAATGAGATTGAACTAGGTATTGATATACCGACGATCGAATCTCGGGCAAGTAACATACCGATGACAAAGGGAACAACGTATGTTGTTATGCGGTTTGACCAATAAAGATCTTCGTAGAATATGTGGGAGCCAATATCACTACAAAAAAAGACACATCTGTGACATTTTGGGCCGAACGAATTTTTTTTCTGTCATACATATGACACTTCTATGACGATAATTGTGACAAAACCCGGTATCATCATAGATGTGGTGGGCTCCTACTTCTATGACAAAAAATCATGACAGAAAATGGGCTTTTCGTCTTGGGCGGTCTGGAGACGCAGCTGCATGACATTCTTTGGGTCGTCCATGACGGAAAAAACCATGGTAGAAGCAAGGGGGAGGAAAATTTAGGGGAGTTCCCGGTTACGGTGGGAGGTCGGGGGCCGAGCGATGCGCGTTTCTCTCGTACACGTACGCGCATGTGTGCGAGGCGTTGGATCTAACTGAACCCGAGCGAGGCGTTGGGCTCTAAATGAACCCGAGCGATTTCACTGCAGGCTACGTGTTACTGAAACCGAGTGATCGATCGATGGCTGTTAACTGAACCCGATCGAGCGATTCCTTCACTACTGCTGCTAACTGAAGCCGATCGATGCTGCCTCTGGGATGAACAGTGAGCGTTGCGGGGGGTTTGGATGAACAGTGAGTGGTGGCGTTGCCTCTGGATGAACAGGACCCCGTGGTGTGGTGGAGGGCTGGATGAACAGTAGACGGTGGAGGGGTTCCCGTGGAGGGGTGGTTGAACAGGACCCCATGGTGTGAAGGGCTGGATGAACAGTAGAAGGTGGAGGGGTGGTTGAACAGTAGTCGGTGGAGTAGCGCGCGGTGGAGGCTGGATAAACAGGAGCCCGTGGAGGCTGGAGGAGGTCGACGGTAGCCCGTGGAGGCTGGAGGAGGTCGACAGTGAAGATGGATAGTATCCCGTGGAGTCCCATTTTGCGGTACGCCACACCCCTCCCGATGAACAGGACCCCCGTTTCGACCGTAGGAGGTCCGTTTCGTCCGTTTTGCGGTACGGCACACCCCTCCCGATCAACAGGACCCCTGTTTCGACCGTAGGAGGTCCGTTTCGTCCATTTTGTGGTACGACACACCCCTGCCGATCAACAGGACCCCCGTTTCGACCGTAGGAGGTCTGTTTCGTCCGTTTTGTGGTACGCCACACCCCTCCCGATCAACAGGACCCCCGTTTCGACCATGGGAGGTCCGTTTCCTCTGTTTTGCGGTACGCCAAACCCCTCCCGATTAACATGACCCCGTTCAGGCCTCGTTTCCATCGCCTGTTCCATCCAAGATCTCCCGATGAACACGACCACGCATTCCGTTCCGACCCAGCCGGTTGGCTCCCACGCGTTCCGTTGCCTCCCCATGAACACGACACATTCTGTTGCCTCCGCATGAACACAACGACGACGTTGTTTCTCCGTTCCGACCCAGCCATGTACACGAGCCCTGGCCGTACGTATGCGCGAGTAGGCGTTCGAGACCCCGCCCGTATGTACACATACGTGGCCGTATTTTCTTTCTTGCACCCTGGCCGCTCTACGTACGTGTACATGCTACGTGCGCACCTCTACTACGACACGTACGCGCCTCTACTACGACACGTGCGTGCCTCTACATCCACCAGTATATATGTACGTACACGTTCGCGACCAGAATGACAACGCTACGTACGCTTCGACCAAGTGGGTCCCGACTGTCAGCCACTTCCTTGCCTGCGAAGATGTAGCTGCTGGGTCCCAGCAGTCAGGGGGGGCGAATCGTTTTTTGCCCAGACGCACTTCCTTGCGTGCGAAGATGTAGCTGGTGGGTCCTAGCAGTCAGGGGCAAACGTTTTTTTTGCAAAATATGGTGGCCCGTCCGGTGGGTCCCCGCTGTCAGGTGGAGGAATAATTATTTTGCATGTAATAAGGAGGCATTTCCTTGCTGCGGCCGTGGACCCAGCTGTCAGCCTCTCCACGTACAGTCCACGTTCGATGGAAGCCGTTCCTTGACCACGTTGACCATGCCGCGCCGAGAGCACCAGGGCGGTGGACGACGGCGAGGCCTAGGAAGGGGACGACGCGGAGCCGAGGAAGACGCGGCAGTGGATGCCCATGCGTAGAGGAGTACAAGGGTTCACTGGTTCGCTGCGGTGTGAGGCTGTCGTCGCTGCAGAATAACAGGAGGTGTGGGTGAGTAGAGGGATGGCCTGGCCAGCGGTGGGAGTAGTAGGGGCGGTGAGGCCTCCGCCGCATCGCAGCCGGCCACGGGAGGCAGGAGCACGAGGCACGACCGATGCTAGTTTGGGCGGCCGGAGCAAGAAGACCAGAGGTTGAAGAAGCACTACGACCGTTGGATGGACATCGTACGGTCACTGGAGCTAGAATCGTGCATATTGACTAAGTTGACAAAGCCCTCCGTCCCCGTCAACTTAGTAGGCCCACAAGTCAGCCTGCCACTATACTAGGCCCCAGCTAACAGGGGGAGTATTCATTTTTTTGTGCATAATAAGGAGGCACTTCCTTGCGTGCGAAGATATAGCTGGTGGGTCCGAGCTGTCAGCGATGGTAATGTTTTTTTCGCGAAATACAGAGGCCCTTTCGATGGGTACCTGGTGTCAGGTGGATGAATCATTATTTTGCGCGTAATAAGGAGGCATTTCCTTGCGTGCGGCCGTGGACCCAGCTGTCGGCCTCTCCACGTACAGTCCACTTCAGATGCATGTCGGTCGTTGACCACGTTGACCAGGCCACGCTGAGAGCACCAGGGCTGTGGACGATGGCGAGGCCTATGAAGGGAACGACACGGAGGCAAGGAAGACTCGGTAGTTGTTTCCCACACGGAGGGGAGTACGACTGTACGAGGGTTTACTGGTTCGTCTGCCGTCGCCGGAGAATAACAACAGGTGTGGGTGAGTAGAGGGATGGCTAGGCCAGCGATGGGAGTACGGTGAGGCGGTGAGGCCTGCGCGGCAGCAGAGCCGGCCGCGGGGAGGAGGGAGCAGGCAGTCTCGCCGGTGCTTGTTTGAGCGGCTGGAGCAGGAAGAGCAGAGATTGAAGAAGCACGACGGTCGTTGGATGGCCATCCAACAGTCACTGCTTGTGCGTCAACCTTTTTTTAGGAAAGCCTCAAATCGGTGGAAAACAACATACAGCCCATCTGCCATTATTTCTAATAATTTACAACCCATTTGCTAATTATTAAGGTTTTTTTGGAGCCCATATTCTTTTTGTTAGCATTACAGCCCATATTGTGGCCACGGTTAAAAAATTATATGAAATTTTGCATATTTCGGTGCGGTCCGAACTGCTTTTAATCCCGAAATTTCGACTCACATTCAAACTGATTTTAAAAGTAAATATATATCAATATAAAATCCAACAAATTCTCCACGCATAAAAATTAATATAATTTAAAATCTTGAAATAAAAAAAAGATATTTGAAACTAATTGCCGGTCTCCCCGGCGCTGGTTTGGGCGGCTGGTGCAAGAAGAGCAGCGATTGAAGAAGCAGCAGGACCGTTCGATTCAAATACAACGGTTACTGCTGCTACAATCGTTTGTTGACTAAGTTGACAAGCCCTGCATACGCGTCAAATTAGTAGGCCCACAGGTCAGCCTCTCAACCGGTGAGCCCCAGATATTGGTGGGAGGAATATTTTTTTCGCGTAATAAGGAGGCAGTTGATTGCATGCAGCCAGGCCAGCGGAGGGACTAGGGTGGGCTGGGGAAGCCTGCGCGGCATCACAGCGGGCCACAAGAGGCGGGAGCAGGCAGTCCCGCTGGCGCTAGTTTAGGCGGCTGGAGCAGGAAGATCAGAGATTGAAGAAGCACGTCGGCCGTTGGATGTACATCCAACAGTCATTGCTACTAGAATCATGTGTTCACTGACAAAGCTTTGCGTAAACAAGCCAACCTCGAAATCTGTGGCGTGTATAGCCCATTTGCTATTATTTTTATAATTTTTACTCATTTTCTAATTCATATGGAATTTATTGCAGCCCGTTTTCCATTTTTAGAGTTGCCGGCCATTTTCTGGTCAGTACCAGGGTCAAAAAATTAACTAAATATGTGGGAAATTTTGAAAATTCATAAATTTTTCCTGGGGGATGAAATATTCTTAATCCAAAAATTAATAGCCATACTAAAACAAATTAAAAATAAATTAGTACCATGTCATGTTAAATCCAATGAAATACATATAAGATATCAGTGAAGAACAAAAACAAAAAAAGAAACTTATATCCCATTTGCTATAATTTTTTTGGAATTTTCAACCCCTTTTGATATTACTTTTAACAGACATTGACCATACTCGTAAGCCAGGCCGGAATGCATCCCTCCTCGTCTTGAAAGATTTGCAGCCCAGTAACTCGGAGAAAACAAATAGGCCTAGCTTGGGTATTCTTCAAAAAAAATACTGGGCTACCTATTTTCCCAAAGAACTGGTGCATGAGCATTTAGCTTTATTTATTTATTTATTTATTTATGTTTAGGGGACCATGAGCATGTGCCTGGGCCGGATTCATGTGAGAGCCTCCCTTCCAGTTAATTATGGGCTTCTCTATTGGGCCTTCATCAGTGGGCTGCATGTTATCAACAAGTGGAAAATGTGTTTCGTACGAAAAATAGTATGCGCTACGTACAGTACGGGGCACTAAAGGATCGAACCATGCAACGACTTCCAAAACATTGTGTTTGTCGTTCTAACAACACATTTATTCAACCAACAAACGAAATATACTACTGATTGTACATTGAAAACAACAGCAGCAGCAACCAGGGCTGGGGGTGCAACAGAAGCAGTAAGCAGGCCAGAAGAGTGAACCCGCAGCTCTCTCTTACAAACCAAACATCAGCCATCATTACAAAAGGGCTACCAAGAAAGAACAAGTGTATGCATCAAACTAAATAAAGATCCTACTACACCAAGTGTACGCATCTAACTAACTGGCTCAGTTAGACGTTATTATTTATTAAGCTGTGGAGATTGGCCGACGGCTTGAACCAGATGGGTGCCTGGCGGGGGAAACTCCAGCCAGCAGGTCGAAGTCTGATACTTGCGACCCTCTCTCCTACTTTGGGCTGCAGAGCGTGGCGGCACATATCAGGGTATGGTGCATGCAGAGACGCATGGTACGCTGTGTACACACAATTTTGCCTGATGAACGAAACCGCGCTGCCATCATGATCCTTGCATGGTACTGAGATTGACCACACGTGAAACAATGAGCTTGATTACCTCTGTGGGGAGCGAATTCCAGCCACTCTTTCGGCGGACGCTTCTCGGTTCTGCCATTGTTAGTGCTTTGGGTTTCGGACGAGGGGGGGAGGCGCCTTAGCGGGGATGGAAGATTGGACGATATTATGTGCGGACAAAGATGGAGAAGCGAATATGTGATGCCGGAAGTGGACATGTGATGATGACTACAACACGCCGCTTGACTTACGAGACACATACCAGCAGCGTAGGGTCATGTCGATGCCAGACAACTTGCTTGAGTGATCACAGTACTAGTACTCCCTACAGTGCTATGCCCTAACTTGCTTGAGTAGAGTGGTAGAGTAGGATTCTGCTCTACTACTAGCACCGGAGGAGTAGTATATTCCAATCTAAAATAGTTACAAACTTCAATGCCCGAGCGTGGAACGACTACGAACTGTGCTCAAAGACCTAGCCCTGTTTGGATATGGGTTAGAGTTAGTTTGGGTTAGTTTGGACTCAACTAATAACCCAAAAATATCCAAACAGGAGGGTTAGTTTGGGTTAGATCCATCTAACCCGCCCCAAAAAACTAACCCACCCAAGAGGTGCTTATTTGAGTTAGTTCTTCTCGGGACCACTAAAAAACACATTTTCTCTCGCTCTTCCCGTGGCAGATCCCACCCCACTTCCTCGAAGCTTCTCGTCCTCTTCCTCCCTCCCTCTCGCACCGCCCATGAAGGCGTCTCGCCGTATCTGCGCTCCATCTAACCCTGCCATCCAAACATCTTTTTGGTTAGAGTTAGTTTAGAGCTAGTTCAAGGTTAGAATCTAACTCTAACCTCTAACTGAGTTAGAGTATCCAAACAGGGCTCGTGTCTACGTGGTGTTTGGACATGGGCGACAACCTCTACGCCAACGGTGCTGCTCCCGTTGCACCGTATGTGTTTCTGTCCTTCCTGTTTGAAATCGTGGTAGAATTCATGTTTCTACTATGTATCCTACTACTATGCTAGTCCACATGATTAGTTTCATCTCAGTTATAGCCGTCATGATTTATTTTGTGCTTATTCGGATTAAATCTCATAGTAACTTGCTCATATATTCAACTAGCGCAACATCCCCTATAGCCACTCCCGTTTCATGGACGGCCTAGTCGATGCCTCCAAGGAGCCCTTCGTCCACTGCTATGAGTGCCCTATGCCGTTTTGTGGCTCGCCGGCGGACATGGTGCATCACCTGACGGATGCGTGCAGCAATCACTGCTGGCCCTTGGCGGAGAACATCAAGTACGAGACGTGCTACCTGTTCACCATGCCGGAGTCGCTGGAGGATCACCGCCGCCTGCTAGTCTCGGAGGAGGATGGCAGCATCTTCCTCTTGATCATGGGCACCGGCGAGGCCCGCGCAGGCCGCCGCCTTGTCTCTGTAATGTGTGTCAGGGGCGACGCCGCTGACGCTGACACTGACACGAGGCCGATGTATGGGTGCATGGTCAGTGTTACTACCCCTCCGGGTCGCATGGGCGGCGACACCGGACTCATCGAACGGACTTGGACTCTGGGGAGCTGGGACTATCCCGCCAATGTGGACTTGGAAAACCCATGGCATCCTTTACCCGCTGACGCGGTGCACGGGGACTCCAAGGAGGTTCACGTGGACATACGCATTATCAAGTTAAATGTTGATCATTAGTCTTCTCTCAACGTAATCCGCTGTCTAAGCATGTGGAGACTTCCATGCAGGATCTTGCTCTATTGGAGTATCGCGCATGAATAAAAGTGTATCTGTTTATGGTTTAGTCTAGAATCTTCCATGTATGAATTTTTACTATAGTACTGGTGAAAGACTTATGATGTAACATTTCTTACATCTCCTCTGCCCGCTTGCAAGTCATCCTGATTTAATCCCTCTGTCTAGGTGTATAAGGGCATGGTTAATATTACTTAATAGTATAGCCAACTATTGACTATAAGAAAGTGCCATGTCATCTATAGCCAACATGTATAACAATCGATACTCAAAAACTAATTCTTACTAGTGTGTATGCACGTGCAATGCACGTCTTAACAGTATGGTGTGATTCCACCAAAAAATACTTTGAAAAATAAATTCCGAGCAAAAAAAATATTGTTGATGCACACGAAATAGAGTTTAGAAATTTACTAATTGGTAGTACAAAATGCCACTACTGCCTGCGGTCATCCAGAAATTTTCGAAGAATATAAAAAAGTACGTGGTGGAATTGTTTACTTCAACTTTAGTTTCTCCTCCAGACCATCTCACATCAGCTCACAACCAACTCTTTTTTACTCATCACAACCTGACAATTGCAGCATAGTAGAGGAGGCATAGGTCTTCTTTTCAGGAAGGTATGACACGGTGCAGTGATGGTTCCAGAACCAAGTAGATTCAGCTGCAGGCACTGTTCACTACGAATCCCTCCAATATCAGCCGTTAGATTTAGGAGATGAGTGGCTAGGATTGATGCTCTAGGTGCAATCCAGGACTCGTATACTATATAGTAGTATAGATAGTATAGAAAAGATCATTTCTTGCAAAGCACAATAAGTGTTATTTCTTCACAAGTTTTGGATGCAGGTTGAACAGTTGAACGCTTTTGTTTGCAAAAGATACCTTTTTATCTATTTCACCTGGATGTTTGTGAGCTCTAGGGATGAAATAATATCCGAAGAAACCTATCGATACCCGTTACACATGAGATGACCCCCACATCCTTTGTCAAAATAAACAACTCCCCGATTAATGCATTTCACTCTTCGGTGCAACGCACGGGCACCTTACTACTATAGATTAGTACGACCAAAAATTGAACTAACATTATATATAGTACGATAAATGCTGATGCATGTCACCTAAAATTATATCATTCAAAACTATGTTCAAATACGAATCCAACGATATAGTTTTTGTTGACATGCACTAATATTTTGTCAGTTAAATCTTTAGTCAAATTCAATGGGGGACTAATAAACCATGACCGATGTAGTACAAGTGTAGAGGGCGGCGCTGCACGGGAGTCTCACCTCTCACCCCGCTCGTGGCGCGACAGTAAAGCCGTCATATCACAAAACCCAACCACTCCCAGTAATAAGTGGCCTGGTAAAATAAACGGACAAGCAACCATCACATCCCTCTGTATTTTTTGCATTTCATCACTCTGCATTTACTTTCTTCGGTTCATCTCGCACACTCGATCCCTAGCTACTACTCCTAGGGCCAGTTCTTTTGGCGGCTTCCCCAGCTTTTCCCACAAGACTAGTCAAAGTGGAGAGTAACAATAAGGCGCCTCACTGATTTATTTGGGCTTCTAAACTACTACTCCGTCCTGGTTTATTCCTCACCATTGTAATTTGTGCTAAATTTTGACCAAGGATTTAACTGGTTTATTCCTCACCATTGTAATCCCTCCGTCTAGGTGTGTAAGTCATCTTACGAAAACCAAATAATCCCAAAACACTTAGGCGCGGTGCATTAACTTCTACCTCGTTTCTTGTTTCTTGACATATCAACCAATAAGAGATAAATAGTGCATGCTTTTTATGACTTGAGATATCAAACACGACATGCAGTGGTTAGTTCATTGCATGCAATACTATTAATTAGCAAATAAACATTAACGTTTCTCGTTTTCTCCTCCTCCTTGGTCACGGTGCACAACCTAAGAGCAAGTACAATAGAGACTAGTAAGTAGGCTATAGCATCTTCCACATCAGCAAAATCATAGCTGGAGGAGAGAGAAGTGAGAAGAAAGGACCAAGCGGGCGCTTCGCGAGTCACCGGGCGATAGCACAAGCAACGAGGAAAAGGAGCCTACATGCAGCCCATGCGAGCACTACGGCCGACGTTCAGCTCCCCCCAGCCAATCATGTCACTTTCCTTTGCCTAGCACAACATGCATGCATTAAATGTATACCCAACACTACAGCCATTCTACTGTAGGAACTTTTTCAAATACAGGCTACAGGTGACATGGCTCTACTATAGAGCCACCAGCAGGCTTTACTATTAACCTTGCTCTAAGATGACTTACTCACCTAGACGGATGGAGTAGTGCATGTGACATGCACTAACATTTCATTAGTTAAATCTATGATCAAAATTTGACACAGATTACAATGAGGACCAATAAACCAGGACGGAGGCAGTAGTTATGGGATTACTAATCTAGAAGCCTAAAAGAACTGGCCCCGGTACTCCTACTTGTAGTAGTACTCAAGTTGGAATTCCAATTGCACGACACAACTTGTTAGGCAAAAAATTCGATACAGGGTGTAGGAAGCGGTTTCAGAATTTGCATGCCTTTCCAACCAGTGAGATACTCTGTACAAAGTACGACAGAGAAATAACCACAGAGAAGGAAGCTAAAAGTAAACAATCAAACAAGCATTTTTGCATTTGTTTTGCATTGAACCGTTTCACAAGCTTGACTAGTGTTGTTTTTCTACTTTTACAAAAACCGCATCGTAATGTTAAAACGTGCATTTGCACGTACATAAGTAATAGTAGTACCCCCTCCGTCTAGGTGTATAAGTCTTCCCTCCTTCTTGGTCACGGTGCACAACCAAAGATGACTTATTGACCTAGACGGAGGGAGTAGCACGGTCTGCAAGCATATATCGAGAGAGACGTGTAGTGCGATAGTATATAGTAAAGTTTGTGCTATATGCACGTACTTGCAAAATGCGTACGAATACACAAGGTTTCCAAACTTTCCCTTTTACATACTTAATTAAGGACGCTAAAAATTCATGAACGTTCGGGTTATCATTTGCGTTCCAAAACTAATGAGATCGCCTTACGAAACAAAAATTATACTCCTCCTAAAAGCCACGGCGCTCGCAGGAGCACTTGCGGTGCGCCACGAGTGCCCTGGTGCGCGGCCGTTTCCCAGCGCGCTGACACAACGCCTCTTCCTCAGCCTCGCAACTCGCGAGGTGCTGATTGGCGGCTTGCCGGTGGGCGAGCGCAATCTCACCGGTGTGGTGATCAGGCGCCAACAGGTACTCCTCCTCGTTGGAAGCGTGCACCCGGTTGATACGTCTCCAACTTATCTATAATTTTTGATTGTTCCATGCTATATTATCTACCATTTTGGAGATTATTGGGCTTTATTATCGACTTTTATATTATTTTCGGGACTAACCTATTAACCGGAGGCCCAACCCAGAATTGTAGTTTTTTGCCTGTTTTAGGGTTTCGAAGAAAAGGAATATCAAACGGAGTCCAAACGGAATGAAACCTTCGGGGACGTGATTTTCTCACCGAATACAACTCAGGAGACTTGGACCCTACGTCAAGGAAAGTAACATGAGGCCACGAGGTAGGGGGCGCGCCCTACCCTACCAGGCGCGCGCCCACCCTCGTGGGCCCCCTGTTGCTCCACCGACATACTTCTTCCTCCTATATATATCCACGTACCCCCAGACGATCAGATACGGAGCCAAAAACCTAATTCCACCGCCACAACTTTCTGTATCCACGAGATCCCATCTTGGGGCCTGTTCCGGAGCTCAGCCAGAGGGGGCATCGATCACGGAGGGCTTCTACATCATCATCCAAGCCCCTCCGATGAAGTGTGAGTAGTTTACTTCAGACCTACGGGTCCATAGTTAGTAGCTAGATGGCTTCTTCTCTCTTTTTGGATCTCAATACAATGTTCTCCCCCACTCTCATGGAGATCTATTCGAGGTAATCTTCTTTTTGCGGTGTGTTTGTTGAGACCGATGAATTGTGGGTTTATGATCAAGTCTATCTATGAATAATATTTGAATCTTCTCTGAATTATTTTATGTATGATTGGTTATCTTTGCAAGTCTCTTCGAATTATCAGTTTAGTTTGGCCTACTAGATTGGCTGTTCTTGCCATGAGAGAAGTGCTTAGCTTTGGGTTCGATCTTGAAGTGTCCTTTCCCAGTGACAGAAGGGGCAGCAAGGCATGTATTGTATCGTTGCCATCGAGGATAACAAGATGGGTTTTTTATCATATTGCATGAAACTATCCCTCTACATCATGTCATCTTGCTTAAGGCGTCACTCTGTTTTTAACTTAATACTCTAGATGCATGCTGGATAGCGGTCGATGAGTGGAGTAATAGTAGTAGATGCAGGCAGGAGTCGGTCTACTTGTCTCGTACGTGATGCCTATATACATGATCATACCTAGATATTCTCATAACTATGCTTAATTCTGTCAATTGCTCAACAATAATTTGTTCACCCACCATAGAATACTTATGCTCTTGAGAGAAGCCACTAGTGAAACCTATGGCCCCCGGGTCTATTTCTCATCATATTAATCTCCATCACTTTATTATTGCTTTGCTTTTACTTTTTACTTTGCATCTCTATACCAACAATACCAAAAATATTATTTATCATTTCTATCAGATCTCACTTTCGTAAATGACCGTGAAGGGATTGACAACCCCTAAGCGCGTTGGTTGCGTTGAGCTATTGTTTTTGTGTAGGTACGAGGGATTCGCGCGTAGCCTCCTACTGGATTGATACCTTGGTTCTCAAAAACTGAGGGAAATACTTATGCTACTTTGCTGCATCATCCTCTCCTCTTCGGGGAAATCCAACACAGTGCTCAAGAGGTAGCAAGAAGAATTTCTGGCACCGTTGCCGGGGAGTCTACGCAAAAGTACCAAGTACCCATCACAATCCCTATCTCCCACATTACATTATTTGCCATTTGCCTCTCGTTTTCCTCTCCCCCCAATTCACCCTTGCTATTTTATTCTCCCTCTCTCTCTATCCTCCCTCTCTATTTGCCTCTTTTGCCCGTTTGCTTTTTGTTTGCTTGTGTGTTAGTTTGTTTGCTGGTCATCATGGCTAGTCTCATATCTTCTCTGTTGTCTCCCGAGAATGAAGTTCTAAATTTTAAACAAAGGGAGGGAGAAAATCTAAAAGATGCTTGGTATAGAATTTGCAATGCTCAAAATAGATCTACCAGGAAGCAATCTACTTCAGTTCTTCTCCGCAATTTTTATGTAGGTGCTAGTCCTTGGTATAGATATATCCTTGATACCATTACCGGAGGGAATTTCTTGGGTAGCCATACTTTTAATGGAACTATGTTAACTTTGGAGCATGTTATGCAAAGACTTGAAATTATTGAAAATAAAGTTGCTACTATTGAATTAATTGAAAATCTAGATAAAAAGATCCACAATCAAATTACCTAATATGGATCTAAGGTAGGAATGACTTTGAAAAATATTAAGGAAAAGGAACCCATAGTTAATGAGAAAATAAACTTAGATTCTACTAGAATCGATAAACTTGAGGGTATCATTACGAACTTGGGAACCACTTTTTCTTCCGTAAAGAATACTCCAAGTCCTCCTACTAAAATTTCCAAGCTTATGTATGTTCCTAAAAATAAGGGTGAATCATCTAGTAAGGAAACCGCGGATCTTAAATCTATAAGTATTCATCCCAATCTTTTTGCTATCATTAAGGAACCAATTGCTACAAATGAATTTTTTGATCTTGTGCCTAAGAGTTTGATAATCACTAGAAATAAAGAAATTCCTAAGGGAGATAGATGCCTCATTGAAGAATTGCCTACCAAAGATGGCAATACCTAGATCTATTCTTGCTTGTTATGTCTAGCTAGGGGCGTTAAACGATAGCGCTTGTTGGGAGGCAACCCAATTTAGTTTTTATTCCTTGATTTTTGCTCCTCTTTAGTAATTAATAATTTATTTAGCCTCTTTTTTGGTTGTGTTTTTGTGTGTTTAATTAGTGTTTGTGCCAAGTAGAACCGTTGGGAAGACTTGGGGAAAGTCTTGTTGAACTTGCTGTAAAAAACAGAAACTTTAGCGCTCACGAGCACTGCTGTAATTTTTATTTGGAGAGTGCTATTTAGTTAATTCTTTTTGCATATGATTAATAGATAAATTCCTCACGTCCAGAAATTTATTTTAGAATTTTTGGGGTTCCAGATCTTTCGCTAGCTACAGATTACTACAGACTGTTCTGTTTTTGATAGATTCTGTTTTTCGTGTGTTGTTTGCTTATTTTGATGAATCTATGGCTAGTAAAATAGTTTATAATCCATAGAGAAGTTGGAATACAGTAGGTTTAACACCAATATAAATAAAGAATGAGTTCATTACAGTACCTTGAAGTGGTCTTTTGTTTTCTTTCGCTAACGGGGCTCACGAGATTTTCTACTTTAAGTTTTGTGTTGTGAAGTTTTCAAGTTTTGGGTAAAGATTTGATGGATTATGGAACAAGGAGTGGCAAGAGTGTTGGAGTCAAAACCGGTGGATCTCGGGTAGGGGGTCCCAACTGTGCGTCTAGGACGGATGGTAACAGGAGGCAAGGGACACGAAGTTTTAACCAGGTTCGGGCCCTCTTGATGGAGGTAAAACCCTACGTCTTGCTTGATTAATATTGAAGATATGGGTGTTACAAGAGTGGATCTACCACGAGATCAGAGAGGCTAAACCCTAGAAGCTAGCCTACAGTATGACTGTATGTTGTGATTGTTGTCCTACGGACTAAAACCCTTCGGTTTATATAGACACCGGAGAGGGTTAGGGTTACACAAGGTCGGTTACAAAGGAGGATATATCCATATACGTATTGCCTAGCTTGCCTTCCACGCCAAGTAGAGTCCCACCCGGACACGAGACGAAGTCTTTAATCTTGTATCTTCATAGTCTAATAGTCCGGCCAATGGAGATAGTCTGGCTGTCCGGAGACCCCCTAATCCAGGACTCCCTCAGTAGCCCCTGAACCAGGCTTCAATGACGATGAGTCCGACGCGCAGTTGTCTTCGGCATTGCAAGGCGGGTTCCTTCTCCAAATACATCATAGAAGAATTTGAATACGAGGATAGTGTCCGACCCCGCAAAATAAGCTCCACATTTCACCATAGAGAATAATGCTTTCGCAGATCTAATCTGCTAGCTTGTTTTGGCAACATGACATTACGTCATGGCCCGGTGATTATTCGAACCGTTTCTTTTAACCAGCCCCGCACATAACGCGAGGCAGTTTTTCGACACGTTACGTCAAAGCAGAGAACATGTCCCCTTATTACGGGATTCTCATCAATACGGGCGTGGGTAACCCAACCGCGCCATCAATTGCAGCGCTTGGGGGATAAGCGAGTTTTACTAGGCAAGTGGGGACGTTTAATTTTGTCCGCCCATATAAAGGGATAAGGATTCACCTTTGTATCCATGCCTTCTTCCTCCTCTGCTCATCACTCCCGCATACTCAAGCTCTAGCGCCCAAGTCCAAACTTCCATCTCAGCCTTCTCCAACCATGTCCGGAGCGGGAGGCAAGTGGATGGTCTCCTCCGTCACGGAGGGAGACATCAAGAAACTGAGGAGAGCCGGATACCTGCCCGACGACATCGCGCACTGGCTCCCAGATGAGGGACAGCTCATCCCCACCCCCGAGCCCCATGAGAGGGTGGTATTCCTCACCCATTTCCTCCGCGGACTGGGATTCCCTCTCCATCCCTTCGTCCGGGGGATCATGTTTTATTACGGCCTGGATTTCCACGATCTGGCCCCGAACTTCATCCTCAACATCTCGGCGTTTATCATCGTGTGTGAGGCCTTTCTCCGTGTCAAGCCCCACTTTGGCCTATGGCTGAAGACCTTCAACGTCAAGCCGAAGGTAGTGAGCGGCCGCCAGGCGGAGTGCGGAGGCGCCATGGTGGGCAAGATGCCCAACATCACATGGCTCGAGGGCACCTTCGTGGACACCATAAAGGGGTGGCAATCGGGGTGGTTCTATATCACCGAGCCGCGCAACCCCGCATGGGTAGCAACCCCTGAGTTCTGATCTGGCATCCCCATGCGGCTCACCTCCTGGAAAGAGAAGGGCCTGTCCTGGGGTAATTCAAAAGAGCTGACCGGACTCCAGTCATGTATTCAGAACATGGTCGACAAGAAGCTCAAGCTTGTCAACATAGTCCAGGTTATGCTCGTCCACCGGATACTCCCGTGCCAACAACGGGAGTTTACCTTGTGGGAGTTCAATCCGGCATAGCACCAAACTCTGAACAGGCTCTTCGACACGACTCATGAAGATGCCTGGAGGGTGCTGTTCAAGGGCGTCGCGGTCCCTCCTCCCATTACTGAGGATGACGGATTCAGCGCGAAGCGCCAAGCCAGTGTGGTAAGCTGTTTTACCTTTTACAGGATACTTGTTTTCTATACAGATTGACTCCATGCGGGATCTAAATTCCCATGTCGTTAATAGGACTGGCGGAAATGGTCGGACAGATCGACTGTCCGGCTCCCTTGCCTGAAGGCCCCACAAACGCTCTTCTGACGAAGATGCTGAATCCGGCCCCTTATAAGGTGCCGGGGAAGACCAAGAAGGCCAAGGGAGCTCGAAAGAGTTCCCAACGCCAAGCATCGTCGGACTCACCGTTCGATGATTCTGCAGTGCACTCTTCCCCCGAAGATGAGGAAGAGGAAGAAGAGGCTCCCCCACCGACTAGGGGAGACAACAAAAGGAAGGCCGCCCCAACTGGGGATGCCGGAGGGTCCAAGAAGGGAAGGACGCTCCTTCCGGACAGCTCCACTGCCGCCGACGAAAGTGAAGACGAGTGGTTGCCCAGGGGCAAGCCCCAGGGGAGATCATAAGTATTCGGATACCAAAGTAACCCATATGATTCCTTTGTCGCATTGCTTTCCCTAACGCCGAACTCCATTGCGCAGGCCACCCCGAGCCAATATCGAGGTATCCTCGGACGGCTCCCTGGGCGCGTCGGACATGGATAGCGATCCAGTCTCGACCACCACCTCCCCTCATCCAGCCGACGACACCGAGGTACTGTCTCAAGAGGCACTGGATTGAGGGGGGACAGTCCTGGAGGCGCCTCAAGGCGACCTTCCGGACTCCAGGAGCCGAGAGGACGGGGTCCCCGAGAGCTCCGAGTTCGGCCCTCAGCCGAACACCGCGCCAGACCCTCCAACGGCTCCGAGCTCGGGTAGGCAGCCCCCTTCTGAGGAGGGCGAGACACCTGTGCCGGTGACCTCTGTCCATCCAGAGGCGCCGGACACTATGTTGGAAGCGCTTCGCAGCGCTTCCATCGAGGACGAGCACCGCACTATCATGAGTGCGGTGATCCAGAAGGTTCAGTCTGCCAAGAGCGGATTGACTGAAGCCTATACTAGCCTTCTAACAGGCTTCGAAGTAAGTGTTTTAAAATGTAGTATAAATATTACCGCATAGACAGTAGCCCCTGATGCTTTGTTTGGTGTTCACAGAGAAAAGCCGAACAGAGGATCAAATAATATCGCAGGAGTCTAATATAAGTATGTCAATATGCATATGCAGGCTTCGCTGCTGGCGTCCGCCGCACTAACGGCGGAGGTCGCCGTACTGAAAAAGGACGCTCGAGGAGAACAAGGGTAAGTAATACCCCGTCTATAGATGAGAAAAAGGACGCGATTGCTAAATGACAGGATCATTGTATGTTTGCCAGGGGCCACGACCGAGGTGGCGACCCTGAAGCAAACGTTGTCCCAGGCCGAAGAGAAGGCGGCCCAGGAGCGCACCGAGCGAGAGAGGCACGAGGCTCGGGTGGGCGAGGTGCAGCAAGAGCTCCAGGCTCTCATGACGAAGCACGAGGCGTTGGAGCTTGACTTGAAGACGCGAGAGTCTGAGCTTGCCGCGGCCCGTGAGTATCAATGGCAATGGGTCGGATTTGGATCGGGTTGAACAATATCAAATCAATATCCATATCCATGAAGATAGTCTTTGCCCGCCCATGAAAAAATCCATGGGTGAAAAATTGTGTCCATATCCAAATCCGATGGATATCCATATCCACTAGATATCCATTGGGTCCTCTTGAGACATATAAATAAGACTTAACACAATATTAACATAAACTCTTCCATTCTTCACCTCGTGGCAGGCTAGGCTTCACTTATGGTAAATCAACATCTAGTAACAACCTAAGATCATTTAGTATTTTTCTAACAGATGAGAATGACGAGTCGTTTAAGAAGGAGATAAAAATAAGGGAAGAGGTGTTGTAGTATGTTACGGAGGGGATAGACTGTCAATCTATAAAAGTTGCGATGGGGATTGTGTAATTTTTTATGCATGTTTTAGATAAAAAAAATTTAAAATTACCGTGCGACATGTGAACGTGTGGCAGGGATAGCAGATTTTTTCCCATTAAGTCATACTATCGGGTCGGGTTTGGGTATATCCATGGGTACAAGATTATATCCATGCCCTACCCACGAACAATCAGGTCGGGTTTGGGCGCCGCCCATGGATGCAAAAGCATATCCAAATCCTATCCATTCGGGTCGGATATCCATGGATATTCATGTGCATGGATAAAATTGCCATCCTTACCCGTGAGAGCGCGAAGAGTGCCAAGGCCGAGGCCCAGAAGGCCCTTCAGGAGATTGACGCGATGAAGAAGATAGCGGCGGGTAAGGCTTTCTATATGCAAAGCGAGCATGTAAAGGTGAATTACCGATTACTTACCCGAATCCGGAGCTCTTCAGGAGCATTCGCAGATTTGCCCCGCAGTGTGTCCGATGCCGCACAATTCTACTGGGCCGGGGACGGGAGCTCGACGGAGAAGTTGTTCTGGTCTCAATATACTGAGGCCGAACATCCGGTGCCATTGAGTGACCAGCTAAATCAGATGGCCGAGCTACATGAGGTGGCCGATCAGGCCATGAAGGGATTCATAGTCCGGTTGTGGCCTGGTGATGCCCTTCCGAACAGCTTCTTCGGCCTGGTGAGGCGGCTTGTGGATGGCTGCCCATGGCTGGAGGTCGTCAAGCGATCCGTCTGCAATGAAGGTGCACGCCGGGCCTTCGCCCGTGTGAAAACGCAGTGGGTCAAGCTGGACGCCGTGAAGCTTATCAAGGAGGGGCCACCGGAGGGCAAGGAGCACCGCCACCCCGAGATGTACTACGAGGGTGTTCTGCCGAGCGCCCGTCTTATCACGGATGAGTGTTCACAAAATGTAATATTGGAATGAGACTTGCTCGTTTTGTATCCTGTGTGATGAAAACTTGTTTCATATGCGCTATGCAACGCTTGTGTGAATTTAAGATATTACCTTCTGTTTGGCTGTTTATCCAATCTGAGAGATGGCTAGTCCTCGGCTTCTGCCCCCATACCACGAGTGCTGGGGTGTTCGGGATAAACCTGAGCACTCTTGTTCCCATGTTTGGGTCCTTCGAGGGAGGTGATGGGGTTATGTACCTAGGGTAGGGTCATGGACCTGATCTAAGTACCTTACCCAAGGACACCCTTAGAAGAAGTCGCCTTCCAGTCGACCAACGAGGGACACACTCGACTGTCTTGAAGGACTCGACCACGAAGACTCACTCGACCACCAGAAGGTCAAGAGGCACTCTGCACTGCAACGGCCTGTAATCAAGTAGACTTTATGATAGTAAAGGCACTTTATGTGGGGCGTTACCAGTAACGCCCCAGACTTAACTCACCTTAAACCCTCTCCTACGTGGGCTGGCTGGGGTCCTGGCGCACTCTATATAAGCCACCTCCCTCCACAGGCAGAGGGGTTCGGCACCTTGTAACTCATATACTCATAATCCACTCGACCGCCTCCGGGCTCCGAGACGTAGGGCTATTACTTCCTCCGAGAAGGGCCTGAACTCGTACATCCCTTGTGTTTACAACCTCTCCATAGCTAGGACCTTGCCTCTCCATACCTACCCCCCACTCTACTGTCAGGCTTAGAACCACGACAGTTGGCGCCCACCGTGGGGCAGGTGTTTTAGCGATTTTGTGGAGAAGTTGCGATTCTTCCGAGTACTTTCATCATGGTGTCTGCTGGAGTTTTGGTCGGGGGTCAAGAGATCCGTCTCGGCACTCTCACCTTCATCGCCGACGACTCCGCGTGGCTCCATGAGGCTCCACTCGACGTTGATGCGCTCCCCGTCCGCGGTGCGACGCATTTTCGTGCATATGTCCGCGGCGTTCTGCTGCGGCAACCGTCGACCCAGTATCGGTCGGCTCCTCCATCGTCCACCCTCCCGGTATCCCGCCAGCGCAAGCGCTCGGGCCGGTCGAGGCTTCAGCGATGGGTGAGGCACGCGGTGGCTCGCCAATCGGCCACCACCCAAGTTGCGGCAATCGAGCCCGACGAATCTCTCTACGGCTTGTTCGATCTGTCGACTGGCTCCGTAGAGACTGCATCCGAGTGCGGTAGCAGTGATCCAGCGGCGGAAATCTTGATGGTCGACGGGCCCCACAGTCCCCCTGGCTTCGCCCGTGATGGTGGAGCAGGTGACGGCGGCGACCCTGCACGAGGCTATGAAGAGTACCAGCCCGAGCCACTCGACTCTCTGCAAAGAGAGGAACTTCGCCCCAGGAACGAGGATCCCCTGCGTACTCCCATCGCAGGAGAAACCCCCGAGGCTCGTGCCTTGGAGGAGGCACGTCTGGCCAACTTGGCCGAACACACTCGACTGGAGAATCTTCAGCGAGCACTCGACGAGCGCGCGCGGCAACAAGTTCCCGACACCAATCGACGTCAACTCTTCCCGCCGACTCAGGTATATCGAACCCCAATCCAGAATTTAGCAGCTGCGGCCCGTATAGCCGAGTCCATCCAGCCTTCGCAGTCGGAAGCTGGCAGAGGTTTGCTGCAGATCAGGGATCTGCTCCGGGCAGCAGGAGATCAGAATTCAGCCGTGTCACAGTCGCGCAACAGGATTCACAGTCGATCCGTCACTGCGAATACAGTTCAGTCGGCTCACAGCCCCAGATCGCCTCCGCGGCGTGAGGGGCACGAGAATTGGCGGGGCCAATATGGTGACCGACTCGACCGAGATGATAGGCGTCGAGTGCCCCATTCCCCTCCGAGGGGTGGGTCTTATGCTCCTCGGTGGCAAGATGACAGGCATCAGTACAGTACAGGGCGAAGGGTTCCAGTCGACCCCAGAGAACCAGGCTTCGACGCGCGATCCATTATCGTGCAAGGTTTGGTCGACCGGAACAGAGCCCATCGGGGCGGACTCGACAGAGATGCGCCCACAAGCAGTCGAGTGCATGTTTCTGGTCCTGAATGTTTCAGCAGAGCTATCAGAGCCGCAGTTATCCCTCCCAATTTCAGGTTGGCAACAGGAGTCAGCAAGTTCACTGGCGAGTCTAAGCCTGAAACTTGGCTTGAAGACTACCGAGTGGCAGTTCAGATTGGTGGTGGGAACGACGAGGTGGCCATGAAGCACTTGCCCCTTCATGCTGGAAGGTTCTGCCAGGGCATGGTTGACTCAATTGCCTCCTAGCAGCATTTACACTTGGGAAGATCTGTCCCGAGTGTTCATCAGAACGTTTGAAGGAACTTGCAAGCGACCAGCTGGATTGACAGAGTTGCAAGTCTGCGTGCAGAAGGCTAATGAGACTCTCAGAGAGTATATTCAGATGTGGATCACTTTGCACCACACTGTGGAGAATGTGTCTGATCATCAGGCAGTCTGCGCCTTCAAAGATGGCGTCAAGAACAGAGAACTGAGTTTGAAGTTTGGTCGAACCGGTGACATGACCTTGAGTCGGATGATGGAGATTGCTACCAAGTACGCCAACGGCGAAGAAGAAGACCGACTCCGAAGCGGCAAGCACAAGCCGAGTCAGTCGGAAAAAGGAAACACCAGTCGGAAACAGAAGCGGAAGGCTAAACCGGCAGCTCCTGGAGAGGCTCTGGCCGTGACTCAGGGAAAGTTTAAGGGGAAACCAAAAGGATCCTGGAACCCCAAGAAGGTAAAGGATAAAGAAGGGAACAATGTAATGGATATGCCATGTCACATCCACACGAAGAAAGACGAAGAGGGGAATATCATCTACCCAAAGCACACCACTCGCCAACGTCGACTCCTGATCCAGCAGTTTCAGGGAAAACAGTCTAAGGACAAGGAGAAGGAGTCGGACAAGGCTGAAGACAAGGAGGACAGTGAGGAAGGATATCCGCATATCAACTCCACTCTGATGATCTTCGCAGATGTGGAAAGCAGGAGTCGACTGAAAGTCATTAACCGAGAGGTGAACATGGTTGCCCCAGCAAAAGCAAATTATCTGAAATGGTCTCAAATACCCATCACATTCGACCAATCTGATCACCCGACTCATATTGCCACCCCTGGGAGGCAAGCTTTGGTGGTCGATCCAGTTGTCGAAGGCACTCGACTGACAAAGGTGCTGATGGATGGTGGAAGCGGGCTGAATTTGTTGTATGCAGACACACTGAAAGGAATGGGCATTCCGATGTCCCGACTGAGCACTAGTAACATGAGCTTTCATGGAGTGATACCAGGGAAGAAAGCCGAGTCACTCGGCCAAATAGCTTTGGACGTGGTGTTTGGTGATTCGAAACATTTTTGCAAAGAAAAGTTGACGTTTGAGGTCGTGGATTTTCAGAGTGCATATCATGCCATTTTGGGGAGACCAGCTTACGCACGGTTCATGGCTCGACCATGTTACGTGTACCTCAAATTGAAGATGCCCGGCCCCAAAGGAGTGATCACTGTCACCGGCGATAGGAAAAAGGCAGAAGAGTGCTTTCAGAAGGGCTCCAAGATTGCCGATTCCCAAGTGACAGCGGTCGAGTTCGAGGAATACAAGCAAAACGCAGATCCGAGTGACTTGCTGCCATCAAAGAAACCCGCCACAGAGTCTGCATTCCAGTCGTCCGGTGAGACGAAGCCTGTTCACATTCACCCGACCGACCCCGATGCAGCTCCGACCCGCATCTCCACAACACTCGACCCAAAATAGGAAGAAGCGCTCATCCAGTTCCTCCGTGAGAACTGGGACATTTTTGCATGGAAGCCCGCTGACATGCCAGGTGTTCCCAGGGGACTGGCTGAGCATCGCCTAAGAGTCGACTCATCTGCAAAACCAGTCAAAGAGCATCTTCGGCGGTCCGCCGTCCAGAAGAGAAAAGCCATTGGTGAAGAAGTGGCTCGACTGTTGGCGGCAGGATTTATCCGAGAGATATACCACTCCGAGTGGCTCGCTAATGTCGTCATGGTCCCTAAGAAGGACAAGTCGCTCCGAATGTGCATTGATTTCAAGCACATCAACCGGGCCTGCCCGAAAGATCATTTTCCTCTCCCTCGCATAGATCAAATTGTTGACTCGACCGCGGGATGCGAGAGGTTATCCTTTTTAGATGCCTACTCCGGGTACCACCAGATCCGTCTGTACGGACCCGACGAGGTAAAAACAGCTTTCATCACTCCATTCGGGTGCTTCTGCTATATCACCATGCCATTCGGCCTCAAGAATGCCGGAGCCACATTTATGCGAATGATTCAGAAGTGTCTACTCACTCAAATCAGTCGGAATGTGGAAGCATATATGGATGATATCGTTGTCAAGTCATGAAAAGGTTCCGACCTGCTCGCTGATCTCGCCGAAACATTTGCCAACCTCAGAAGGTATGATATCAAGCTCAATCCATCAAAGTGCACATTTGGAGTTTCTGGTGGCAAGTTACTCGGTTTTCTCGTTTCCGAACAGGGAATCGACGCTAACCCATAGAAGATTGGCACTATTCTCCGAATGAAACGCCCTGTGCGAGTGCACGATGTCCAGAAGCTTACTGGATGCTTGGCCGCATTAAGTCGATTCATCTCACGACTCGGTGAAAAGGCATTGCCTCTTTACCGACTGATGAAGAAGACAGACAAGTTCGAGTGGACTCCAGAAGCTGATGCAGCGTTTGCCGAGCTAAAAGCTCTGCTCTCCACCCAGCCGGTGCTTGCTGCTCCAATCAGCAAAGAGCCTCTGTTGCTCTATATCGCAGCCACAGGACAAGTCGTCAGTACTGTGCTTACGGTCGAGCGGGAAGAAGAAGGAAAAGCTCTCAAAGTTCAGCGCCCAGTGTATTATTTGTCTGAAGTCTTGACTCCATCCAAGCAAAGATATCCTCATTATCAGAAGCTTGTGTATGGAATATACATGACCACAAAGAAGGTTGCTCATTATTTCTCTGATCATTCCATCACAGTCGTCAGCTACGCTCCACTATCAGAGATTTTGCACAACAGGGATGCAACTGGTCGAGTGGCCAAATGGGCGATTGAACTTCTTCCCCTTGATATCAGGTTCGAGGCAAAGAAAGCCATTAAGTCCCAGGCAATAGCAGATTTCCTCGCCGAGTGGATTGAACAGCAGCAGCCGACTGAAGTTCACTCGGAGCATTGGACCATGTTCTTTGATGGCTCTAAGATGTTGAATGGTTCCGGTGCTGGGGTTGTCCTGGTTTCCCCCAGAGGAGATAAGCTTAGATATGTGCTCCAGATTCACTTTGATTCCTCCAACAATGAGGCAGAATATGAGGCCCTCTTATATGGGTTGCGCATGGCCATTTCACTCGGCGTCCGTCGCATGATGGTCTATGGCGACTCGGATTTAGTGGTCAACCAGGTGATGAAAGAGTGGGACGTGAGAAGCCCAGCCATGACTGGATACTGCAGTGTAGTGAGGAAGCTGGAAAAGAAGTTCGAGGGGTTAGAGCTCCATCATATACCCCGACTGAAAAATCAAGCAGCTGATGATCTAGCAAAGATAGGTTCCAAGAGAGAAGCCATTCCGAGTGGTGTGTTCTTGGAGCATATACACACTCCGTCAGTCAAAGAAGATCCTTTCACCGAAGAAACTCCACAGCCCAAGAGTGCCACGGATCCGACTGTTGTTGAAGTCCCAGCGGTGGTCGACTTGATCATGGAGGTCTTGGTGGTCATTCCCGACTGGACAGTTCCATACGTCGCGTATATCCTGAGAAAAGAGCTTCCGGAGGATGAGGAAGAGGCTCGATAGATCGTCCGTCGGTCTAAGGCCTTTACCGTAATCAAAGGACAATTGTACAGAGAAAGCGCGACTGGAGTTGGTCAGAAGTGCATAACACCAGAAGAAGGTCGACTCATCCTCAATGATATTCACTCGGGGACCTGTGGTCATCATGCGTCCTCTCGGACCATCGTGGCCAAAGCATACCGAGCCGGATTTTACTGGCCGAAGGCGAATGAGATGGCAAAAGAGATAGTGGATAAGTGCGAGGGATGTCAGTTCTACTCGAATATGTCGCACAAGCCTGCGTCGGCTCTGAAGACCATCCCACTCGTCTGGCCTTTCGCAGTATGGGGATTGGACATGGTCGGTCCTTTGAGAACAGGACGAAGTGGCTTCACGCATGTACTGGTGGCAGTCGACAAGTTCACCAAGTGGATCGAAGCTAAACCAATCAAGAACCTTGACACCGGTACTACTGTTAGCTTCATCAGGGAACTAATATTCAGATATGGAGTCCCGCACAGCATCATTACGGATAATGGGTCGAACTTTGACTCGGAGGAATTCAGAGATTTCTGCAACTCCCAAGGCACACGGGTCGACTACGCTTCAGTCGCCCATCCGCAGTCGAATGGACAAGCAGAGCGAGCTAACGGACTGATTCTTAAGGGATTGAAGCCTCGACTGATGCGTGATCTCAAACACGCGGCTGGAGCTTGGGTCGACGAACTTCCCTCGGTACTTTGGGGGCTGCGGACCACACCTAATCGGTCGACCGGAAGAACTCCATTCTTCTTGGTCTACGGAGCTGAAGCAGTCTTCCCGAGTGATCTTCTCCACAATGCTCCTCGAGTTGAAATCTACAACGAAGCAGAAGCTGAACAAGCGCGGCAGGACGCAGTCGACCTTTTAGAGGAAGAAAGGGAGATGGCTCTGATCCGGTCGACCATCTACCAACAAGATTTGCGTCGTTTCCACGCCAGAAATGTGAGAGGTCGAGCCTTCCAGGAAGGAGATTTAGTTCTCCGAGTGGATCAGCACAAACCACACAAGCTTGCTCCTTCTTGGGAAGGCCCCTTCATCGTCACCAAGGTTCTCCACAACGGGGCGTACCGTCTTTACAACGTCGAGCATAATATCGACGAGCCCCGAGCTTGGAACGCGGAGCTGCTCCGCCCATTTTATACTTAAGTTTTATCACTCGGATGAGTTGCAATAAAGTACTTCTGTAGTTCATGGACCTTAAAATAATAGTGTCATAGTTCCTCCATAATTTCTGTCACTTTTTATTTTTGTCCAATAAAATTCCCCCTCAGTGGGTGACTTAGCTGCGAATCCGTTTCGCCTAAGTTTGTAAAAATCCTACCGAGTGGTGAGCCAGACTCCCACTCGGAGGCTTAGCTGCGAATCCGTTTCGCCTAAGTTATCAAAATCCTACCGAGTGGTAAGCCAGACTTTCGCTCGGAGGCTTAGCTGCAGCCCTGTGCTCGCCTAAGTTATAAAAATCCTACCGAGTGAAGAGCAACCCTCTCACTCGGGGGCTTAGCTGCAGTCCAAGCACTCGCCTAAGTTATAAAAATCCTACCGAGTGAAGAGCAACCCTCTCACTCGGGGGCTTAGCTGCAGTCCAAGCACTCGCCTAAGTTATAAAAATCCTACCGAGTGAAGAGCAACCCTCTCACTCGGGGGCTTAGCTGCAGTCCAAGCACTCGCCTAAGTTATAAAAATCCTACCGAGTGAAGAG